>NW_017535041.1:319068-332970 GCF_001853355.1 Bactrocera latifrons | reverse complement strand
CATTAATACATTATTAACTAACTATATTTGATTTCAAATTAATAATTTTGATACCAACTTACTTAACTGCATACTTATGTACTAAAAGTTTGAATTTTCACATTTTTCCAGCAATTATAGTTTGAAAGAGTATTTTTCGCCAACCCCACTTCCTATGCCATCCTTCTCTCAATCAAATCACGGAAAACGCTAAACAATGCCATTTCACGAAATTACTTCTACACGCTTTTAAGCAATATATAACCATAAAAAAAATTAAATAAAACAATATTTCGCTTAAATTTCGCATAATTCATTGCTCACGCGGCCAAACGATGCGAGCATTGCCCAACGCTGCTCAGCTAAATTATGCACTTGTGTTCGTTCACGCCCACCGCGACTACCGAAAGCAGTCATAAACACCCACCGTTACCACCAACAACAGCGCYGATCAAATGCAATGCCGCTCCTCACGCTTCTCTCCATTGCGCACGCGTATGCTTCCTCTTTCTCAGTGCAATTACATGCCTAGGCATTTTGTAGTCGCATATTTGAAAGCCATTTTCAATTATCCACCACAACACACCACTACATTGCCACTCAAACTGCACGCAAATATAGTGCGCCTGTGCAATGCGAAATATTTGCAAGTGAACTTCAATTGAAAGCCGCTCGTAATTGAATGTTGCTGCCACAGTAAAGCCTTACAATTACTTGATGCAATTTGAATATGGGAATATACACTTTTTCGCAAGAGAAATTTCTGTAGAAAATTTCGACTGCGGTGCTCAGACTACAACAGGTCTTTTATTGAACTAAATTCCACCGGTGTTTCAAAATCAATGAGTACATAAAAGCAAAAAATACACAAGAGAACCCTCATTGCAAAATCAATATAGGTTTATGTATGAAATAATAACATTAGTTTGTAATGAATGAATGAACAAATAAATATGCAGACTAAGATAAGACATGATAGATAACAGTCTACATACAAGGCGCTAATTAAGACTAAACACTTTCTTCATCAATCATCAATGACGGCATATATAATAAACTTATCGCTTTATTGCGCCACTCTGTTAGGCGAAAGCATTTTACAGTATTTAATTTTGGCACAAAATTTACTATTAAAGCCGCGCCAATGCTTCAGCTTAATCAGTAGTTTCTTGTAAGCATTAAAGCAGCARAATGAAAGTTTTAGTCTTCTTTACTATCGCTTTGGCTTTGGCCACTCCAGCCTTGGGCATAACTTTAAATCGCTGCTCTTTAGCGCGTGAGATGTCTCGCTTAGGTGTGCCCCGGGATCAATTGGCGAGATGGGCTTGCATTGCTGAACACGAGAGCTCCTATCGCACCCATATTAAGGGCCCAACCAACTCCAACGGTTCCAATGATTATGGTATTTTCCAGATCAACAACTACTACTGGTGCCAGCCTGCCAACGGTCGTTTCTCTCACAATGAATGCAAATTGAGCTGCGATGCACTGTTGACCGATGACATTACCAACTCTGTGCGATGCGCACGCAAAATACAAGCACAACAGGGTTGGAAAGCTTGGTCCACCTGGAAGTACTGCAGTGGTACACTGCCCAGCATTGACTCATGCTTCTAAGCTTTGATAAACTGATGTTGGTTTAATAATGAATAAAATGAAATAGATGAAAGGAAAAAATATATTTTTTTATAGAAACCCGCAAACCGAACTAGAAGGCTTACCGCTAATAGGTATCACTATAGTGGATTGCCTTTCGAAACCTTTCGCAACATTTCGTTTGACCATAAGATTAGGTTAAAAGCTCGATCCTAAGCAGGATCTAAATTGGACAGCTTGGAACGCCAGTCCGTTGTGGTACCTATAAAGTGATATATCCCGAATCATGAAACCTTTACCTATCGATAAAGCACTTAGAGCCTATCAGATATTTGTTTGAGGCGGTTAACATGAGCTTGGGCCTTGTCGTCTGGTTCACCAATGGTAAAATTATGGTGAGAGATTTCAACATAAAGTAGAAAGACCTCACAATCGGACGGGAACCCGTCGTCGACTGCTAAACGTACACGAGCTCCAGTGCTAGCACGCAAGAYGCCAATGGAGACCAAGAGCGTAATCTATTTGATTACTATAAAGACGCCACTTCCGTTCTTACCCTCTTTTAAAGCAGCAAACTCTACAAACAAAGTTTATTTTTATCTATTTAATGATTAATAATCGAACAACAGTCTACGAAACCTTAAAAGCAAGAGTCAATACTGGGCAGTGTACCATTGCAGTACTTCCATTTGGATCAAGCTGTCCAACCCTGCTCTCCTAGGATCTTGCGTGCGCAACGCACAGAGTTAGTAATGTCATCGGTCAACAGTGCACCGCAGCTCAAATTACATTCGTTGTACTAGAAACGATCACTGGCAGGCTGGCACCAGTAATAGTTGTTGATCTGGAAAATAGCATAATCGTTGGAACCGTTGAAATTGATCTGCCTATGCAAAGAAAAGAATGCCGCTTTCATATCAAATTTGTGCACTTATACATATATTTATGCTGAGAATATGAAATTTATTTTTGCAAACTGTGTTGATTTCTAGAAGGTATCTATACTCAGAAAAAACCCTAATGCGCCTAAATTTTTTATTCCCTTAATCTATGTACTTTTGTACTATATCGTGTGGATGGCTGTGGATTTAAATATGTACATATTTTACTTATTTTAGAAATTATGCTGTTTCTCTGGGATACCCATTTATCGCTAACAGCTTAGAAGCTATATATCTTAAAAGATATTATTCGAGCAGAAATTATCTAATTTTTTAAATCAAAAACAAACTATTTGTGCTCACAAATATTTTCTTTAAGTGTAGAAAAAATAATTAAAAATAACGTAATTTGAACTAATTTATTTGCTGATCAATCGTGATAACCTAAAATTAGAAATTAACAATACGAAAATGCACGTAGACCTTCGAAAATAGTTTTACGCGGTCAATATGAAATGCTCACTTCAGAACGGTAGTAGTTGGTCGCACAACTTTTGTGTAGAATGCTTTTCAATCCTTGTTTACTGGCAAACGAATTTTGAAAATTCATATATGTAACTAATTCGTTGGAATTGTTTTCCTAAACAGGAGCGCACTTTCCGATTGTCATGAATATAGAAGATTCCAGATTAATGGTAGATATTATACTATACATATATGTATTTAATATAATTTTGTGAACATTTTTTCCCTATTAAAAATTTTATGTTTTATTATTTTATATCACGCCTTAAAGACAAAAAAGATTATTTATAATTTAATTGAGCAGTTGTTTCTTACTTGAAAGAATAATTAAGTATAAACATTAAATGCTTCAAGAAGGTTAAAAAAGAATGCTTCCCATACCGGGAATCGAACCCGGGCCTTCTGGGTGAAAGCCAGATATCCTAGCCACTAGACCATATGGGATATGTGATATTTTAGATGTGAGATGTAACTGTTAATATATCAATTTACCTGTTGGTAACACATAGTAATGTTAACGGCTTCTTGAACATGATTAATTCGTTAACTTAAAACCATTAATCAATGCAAGGAATATCTCATCATTGGCTGTTATTACCCACGGTACTGTTGCGTATCTTGGCTGTTATTTGCAATGGTGCTGTTGCGTACATATTATATGGTATCAGAGCCTGTTAACAGCTATGCTGTTGCGTACATATGGTGTTAGAGGCTGTTAACAGCTAATCCATTGAAGAGTTTACAGGGTAGCGATTTGACAATAATTTTAATTTTCTTTTTGCAATATAAAAACATACATTTCTGTATGTGTTCCAGTTTATACATACAAAAAAAATATTGGCTAGTCGAAAAAGTCTTTTCGTRTTTCTAATCAAACTTCAACTTATTTAGGTCGACCACATTTTGYCATTTCTCCGCTAGAGACATTATTCCATCTTATGCAAAAAATATGATATATAAAAATTAATATTTAAAAGTGCATTGAACCTATTGAATGTTGTAATTTAAACGCATTAATATTAAAAACTATAATATTTGTATGCAAACACAAATGTTTTTACTTATACTATGAATTATTTGAATAGACATCCAGCAATGATAATAAAAAAGTATGCTTCGTGTATGAGAGTCACGTGCATGGGCGATAATTGCCGTTGCCACATATACAGCATATGAAATTGTTGCAATAAAAATGAAGCCAAGAAAGGATAGGTAGGTAAACACTTGTACTGACATTTCCATAAAAACATACATACAGATGTGCATATAAATATTTTAAAGGAAATTTTTATTACGAAGAAAGGCCTGTCATGAAATTCAAGGAAAATTTAATAATGAAATATGAGCARAGTTGCAAGTTTGCATACAAAACTGTTGGGAGCTGAAAAGACTTAAACTTTTTAACTAAGTTAACTATATGTAAATATAAAAGTAGAGAAGTAGAAAAATTACTTAAAACCCCATAAATATAGGTTATGAGGTATTGTCTTAAGCTTTAAAAGGCGCTGATTTGTWAAATAACGCACGCCTATAAATGTACTGACACCTAGAACAATGCAATGCTTAAGTATAAAGAATATATGCCTGATTGCTATCCAACGATTGCTGGCAACAAGAAACGCATAATAATTTTATGACTTAATAAAATATTATGATGAATGACAATGATTTTTAAATATTAATAGAGAGGCACASTCAAGCAGAAAGAAGTTTACAAATTATTGAATTGATCAAAGAACAGCAAATTAAAGCTTCGAAGCATTCTTGCACGACCAATCGTTCACTTCATTGACCAATCGTTTACATTTTTCTAACTCTCCAGCGTCAATTCTGTTGTATCTCCTTCATTGTATGCATTTCTATACTGCTTTTGTTGTCACCAGCTAGTATAGTGTAGTCACGGAACGCAGCCATCACCTGTTGCTGGTGGAATTYCGATTAACGCCTACAGAATCGCATGACTGGCTTTTTATTCGCCAGGTTTGTGTGGGTAAAATTTTATATTACAAGAGCGTTTCATGTGTTTTTTCTTGCTTGTAATTGTTCTTATTGGCTTTTTAAGTTTTTTTTTTTGTGGCAGTGAGTCAATAATAAACCATAAAGCTTTGGGTTAACTGTTATAATCCGCGCATTGGAATGCAAAGATTTGTCAGAGAGGAAAYATACACAACGTAAATACAAATTGACAGTCAATAAGATACCGTTGTAAAAGAGAATTGGTAGCACAAAGGTGAATAAATTATATGAATGCTTGGATTGGTGCAAAATGTGTATAAATTAGGGTGGGTCAAAAAAAACCGATTTTTCTTGCTTCGTACTTTGAAAAATTTATTAAAATCTATAGAGGTTCTCCAAGCAAGAGCTCTTGATTGTAACGGGAAGTCCTCAGCCGAACGTTTTTTTTTTTTTTTTGAGGATTTTGTAATAAATTAAGTAAAAAACATATTAGATTTTTTTTTATCCACCCTAATATACATGTATATACAATACATAGAGAATTTTATGTCTCGCTTGCAACTGCTTGAAAAAAGTGGATTTTCATTTTGTAAAAAATTACGTAAAAAAATATTTGTTATTTCTGATCCACCCTCTCGCTTCCAACTACTTGAACAAATTTTTCGTTTTKTGGATTTTGTAAGAATTTAAGAAAAAAATCGATTTTTGCCCATCCTAATATACATATATACATTTGGAGTTCGTTTAACTTTTATAATATTTTTTTTTCACTACTTTTTTATTAAAATAAASAAAACGATTATAAAATAAAATAAAAAATTTATTGCCAAAGGCTTGATTGCTCTATAGAAAAAGTTTAATAAATGTTTAGGATATTTGACAATTATTAAAAAAATAACCTTACAAATTTTGGAATCCTTAATATATACAAATACATATATGTACWTATACATCTCTTTTTTTACACGCATGATATTGCATTGATATTACATTGCCGAAATGGATATCTCCAGTGATGATACCGACTTTGAAAAAATAACAATTGCGCTTGTTTGTTATCAAGTAGCGATGAATAATTATGTAGCTATGTAAATAATTTTCTTTATTTCTATTCTAATTTTTCTGTTCTTAATTCTGGATTAACAGATTTCTTTGGTTTTTTGCTTAATCTACCAATTTTTCACCAGTATGAATTATGTATTTTAAGTTTTAATGCTTTATAAAATGCCATATGAACATACAATTTGTATGCATTTCTGAAATTTTATAGTTTTCAACATTTTTAMACGGTTTTTCAAAGTATATATATGTAGTTCTTTATTTCATCTTACACGGTTTTCAGATAACATGGAACGTATCCCCCATTTTACTATAGAAAACGCTTCTTTTTTTACACGGTTTTTATAATACACGGATTTCTGAGGAACGTATCTACCGTGTAAAGAAAGAGTTGGGTGTTATTTAATAATATTTTTTAACCCTTATGTTTAGGGTGTGTTTTCCATAAAATAACTGTTGTACTGTTATCCTTTTCTTTCTCACATTATCTATTTGTTTCAGGACTCTTGTCACCTAASTCACCCTTTGAACGAGAAAAGGATAATAGTCCTCGGTAGTATAGTGGTCAGTATCCCCGCCTGTCACGCGGGAGACCGGGGTTCGATTCCCCGCCGGGGAGGTGAATTTTTTTTAGGTTAGCCACCTTTTTTTTGTTTTTTGTACAAGAAAAAAAATTGATTTTTTTTATATAATATATAGAACGGGTGATTTAACATAACGAAAAATCATAATATATAACCAAAATCAATGTTTTCGTTTTATGTTGTAAACAAAAGAATTTAAGGAAAACCAGAGCAGATTTTACAAAATAGATACTAAAAACTTCAAGATTTATCAATTTTTTATTTTAAATACAGGTGACATGTATGGCTATAAGTTTATTTGACAAAAACAAATAAAGTCCTCAATTTACAAATAATTTTGTTTTATACACATATATAAAATAAATAAATATATATTATTCACATCTCTTAATTAAACACACAATTACGCCCAACACAATTGACAAGCGAATGAAAACTTATTGAAATAACAACATTTTTGCCGCTGTCCATTTAGTGTCATTTTAGTGGTCATTTTCCGCCACCCAAGCAAGCTGAGCGCATGTGGGCATCGTAGATAGCAAATCTCGAAAGTTAATAGCGTAGAACATAAATCGCGAGTTATGCTGAAAAAGTCACACACGAGTTGTAAAACAAGTTTAAAGACAACTGAAAAATGAGCCGACAATATGTTGCATGTATTTGTGTTTGAACTCAGGGACATCACAAACAGACAATAATATATTCCTTATTTTCACATATGAAATGGAAGGTAGTAATGACAGCGCGCACAGGATAAGCAGAGTGTGGGAACATTAAAATGAAAACAAATTAAGCGTTTGCCACGAAACGCATGGCGCCTGCATCTAATGCGCATTAATCAATYMACGAAACTGTGGTGCGAGACAAGCACACCCCTAAGGGGTCACAAACCGAAGTTCAATAAGTCTTCAGCGAAATGTGACTGCCAAATTTTGCAGTTGGTTGAGAGTTACGCCTGCGCAAACACACATCACCTTCGCTAGCTAGCCTAACCAGTATGTCATATAATTTAAAAACAAAATTTCCAGCATTCATTTGAAAGTTTTCCGCTATTAGATTTAATTGGTTTTTTTGGTTTTCATTTCCAAAAAAATTTTTAAAAATCACTTCATTAATAATAAATAATCATTTTCTATTTGCCATTTCTGCTTACAGTGACATCTCCGCCTATTATCAGCAACGTTACGCGCCCACTGCACAGCAGCAACAGCAACAGCCACAGTTGGTGTCGCAACATAAACTCCATCACACACATCATCGGCCGCCACACAATCGTTTAAACGGCTATCCAATGGCACCGAGTGTCTGTCAAAATTCACCGAAATTAACGGCAGCCGCTSCGCATAGCGCCACCATGACCAGCACAACGCTCATAGGTGGTGCAGGCGATGGTGTTGGCGCCGCCACAACCATCTCCGCGCCATCAATCACACAGAAGAGCAATTATGGTGGCAGTAGCATTAACGGCTCCATGGCTTCATACAAAATGTCAAGTTCRGAGAATAGCTGGTCGCAGCCTGTTTTCAACAAGGTGTGTACAAATGCAGAATCTTTATTTCTGGGCTATACACTTTCCATTATACTATTTACCGTAAACCAAATGCTTAAGTGTTGACTGGTKAAAAGCTGATATTAGTCATGCACATTTGAATTACAGCGCTAGGAATTTATTTAACATTTAGTAGTATACTGTTAAAAGCACAATGACTTACAGCTGTTATTTAACAGAAAAGTGAGGGTGAGTAAGAATTAATACTGTTGATATGTCATTTAATAGTAGTGGTTATAAATCGCACTGTGTAAAGATATATAAGGAGTCCCGTATTGTCTAGTGGTTAGGATATCCGGCTCTCACCCGGAAGGCCCGGGTTCGATTCCCGGTACGGGAAAAACTAAWTTTTTATTTTTCATATAATTTATTCTTACATTTTTGTTGTTCAAATAATAATTCTTAATATTGACAAAATACGAAAAGACTYTTTTTCGACTTTTTCTTCCAAATAAAAATGTCAGCTGCGATTAACAATAACTGTATTGAGGATTTTGTATTAAAAATCAGCTAATTGATTATTATAATACGAAATAAATCTTAAATAATTAGTATTTCGTCGAATRACTGTTGTTGGTTAATACATCTCCTTATCTCCTAGTCATAAAGTCCACGAAATGCTTGCATTTCTCGGGAGTATTGACCTGCCAAATCTTCTTCACAACACATTCTCATTTTGATTAATGTCTGGTGACTGAGCCAGCCAAGCAATAACCTCACCTCCATTTATAGCAAACGAATTGTTTGCTAACCTGCTGGTAAGCTTGAGGTCGTTGATAGCCTGTGGTATATGTATATAGTAGAATCCATTACTAGCAGACAATTTAGCATCCATATTTTCTTTAACCCAATATAACGAACCTGTACCATATGTGGTAAGTACCCCCATACATTAATTTTGACACCCACATGGTTTACAGCAGGTGAAATATACWTTAGATCAAATAAAGCGGGTACTCCACTCCGTACATACTGTCGGCATCCCCGAGAATCAAATAAAACAATTTTTATTTCGTCGGACCACCATATGTTGCACCATTTTTCGATTGTCCAATGCAGCTGCTCTTCAGCAAATTGCACTCTGGCCTGCACATATCGGGGTTTAAGTAATGACACCTTTCTTACGATCCTGCCATAGAGTTTAGCAGTTATCAACTACCTCCTTATTATGGAAGCTGTAACACTAAGATTTAACTCATCTTTAATTTTTTTTTTATACAAAAAATAGCTTTTCTCAGGCTAAATTCACAACTTTCCTCAACTGTGTCAGTTATTTGGTTTCCTTTTATTTTTATGCATTCGCAAGCATTTTGGCACAACGTCCAAAATAATCTTCGATTAACTTGTAAGATTTTCCTTCCGTCAACATGTTTTTAATGAGAAAACAKGTTTTAAAATTTAAAGAACGATGTGTTTACTAAAACTTTGAACTTATAAAAATATTATGTATTGTAAATCCAAACTCTAATGGACTGATAATTTTAAAATTATTAATACTTAAAAAAAATATTTTTTTGAGTTATTCTAAAGATAATTAAACCAGTTTCAACTTTTGAATTATTAAATTAAAAAATGACAAACTTCCCGTACCGGGAATCGAACCCGGGCCTTCCGGGTGAGAGCCGGATATCCTAACCACTAGACAATACGGGAYTATTATATYCATRYTGTCAAASGACAARTATCAAATAATGGATCATACTATCTGACTTAAAMACATTGTCTCAAATCGTTTTGACAGCCATCTATTACTTAAGTTCTGATAAAAAATAATAATAATTACCGAAGGAAAGAGTCTTCGCTAATTAACCAGAACTTAATTGACAGTTGGCTGTTAACCAAAGCTTATAGTACGGTACTTAGAAATATTGGATAGCTAATGATAAGTACAAAACAAAGAACTTTTATACCTACAAGAACAGAACAAGCCGCAACATTCAAATCTAAAAATTATACAAAGTATTTTAGAATAAAAWTCCTAAAATATGAAATTTGGTCCTCGCATAACTCAAATATGTTATCGAAATGAGAAAATCAAGTGAGTGTGAGTAATCAAATCAAATTTGAGAGAATTTTGTTTAACTCAATATTAAAGATTATTTATCTTAAAAAATTTTTAGTAAAAGAAACGAAAAAATTCCAAATACCTCCCCGACGGGGAATTGAACCCCGGTCTCCCGCGTGACAGGCGGGGATACTAACCACTATACTATCGAGGATGTCATATTATTTTTACATAATGCATGTTTGGCGCTTCGCGGTTTCATTTTCATCACATCAATTTCAATAACAGAATTATGCATAAAACAGAAAAAAAAATGCTTAAATTACATAACATAATTTTTTAATAATTATCGTATATATTACTTATTTTAAATATTATTGTTATCTCCACAGGAAAACCAACGACCTCCAGTTTATAATCCAGAGGATTACGTGCAATCGTTGAAAAAATTTGGCAAACGTCAGAGCGGTCAGAATGTGCGCTCCATATACGATAACAACAACGAAACTACAACAAAAGAAGAAAACAGTCACAAATCGACGACTTTACCACATAAACATGCGGAGTACAAGTAAATATTATTTTATATAAATTTTCTTTTTTTAGAATCATTATTTATAAATTTATTTTTTWAATTCTGTAACAAAAAACTTTTTTCATATATTATTATCTCTCTCACGCTTAGAAGTCCCATACCGGCAGCGCCTGAAAATGAAGGTGAGATGTCCTTGCGACAGTTTGCCTCAGTCACTGATTTGCTTATAAAACTGCGTGCAGATTTACGCGTCTCTTTTCCGAGGTATGCCAACAATAGTTGTTTTTTTTTTTTTATAAATTTCCTCTAATCATTTTTTTGCCCCACAGCTTCGTGCAGGAATTTGTGGCCACACCTTCCGACGGCATAAGTCTACTACTCGAAGTGCTTCGCGCTATACAACTCTCGCAGTCGAGCAATGCCGCTGTGCCACCGAATCAAATGACCGCCTCAATGCCACGAAATCTGCAATCGTACCAACGGCGCGCTTTACTTGACGAACTGGCTTGCCTGTAAGTCAACTAACTTCCTCCCCCATTTTGGATATTTATGTATTTTCTTCTTTGCACAGACAATGTCTCAGCATTTGCTGCTCCCGTTCATTGGACGCGACCGCGCGTTTGGGCACAACTCCTGTCGGCCTGATGCCGTTGGCTTCCTCRGCGACTGGTCAGGGTATACGTGCGCGCATTTTGGCCATGCAATTAATGTCCGCCGCGTGCGATAAAACCGCGTTGGGTCATGGTTCACAAAAATCAGTCACAGCCGGTCATACGGCCGTCTCGGAGGCTATGTCGACATTACGTTTGCGCTGCAGTGAGCCGGTACGTTTTCGCCTGCTGGTGGGCATGCTSAACAGTGGCGGTGGTTCGGGTGAACTGCAGGCTGTGGGAGTCAAGTAAGTTTTTTAATRAAAGGAAATTTTATTTATTATTTTGAAAAATCATCTTTCTAATTTGAGGAAACTCTATATTATTCTATACAAAATTTATTACACAGATTTATTAATTCCTTCCTGGAGAGCTCTGAAAATCTACAGCAACGTTTATATCTACAAGCGGAACTATTCCAGGCCGGTTTTGAGCCAGGCTGTCTAGCGAAGGTGAGGCTGGATTTAGACCATTCCTTTATGAACATTTGTTTAATACAATAAATTTCCTTAGACTATATCACCGGCCTCATCATGGGTGGAAAATTTGCGAAATGAGATCAAACGCTTCCACGAATTGTATGTGGATGTTGACAAAATGATTACGCAAGCGCGTGAAGCCGACCGCGTACGTAGTCAAATGGTGATACTGGAGCGACGAGTGCAGGTAAGCACAATCCACTTAAGATCATATAAATTCAGGTTTATCTTACTATCAACATCACCTTTAATGTGGTTTAGATTCTACACGAGGAAAAAACAGTGCTAACGTCAATGGAACGTCGTTTGCAAGAACGTTGTGCCGAATTACAGCGCGAAATCTTCCGCCTGCAAGGTGCTCAGAATGAAAACACCTTCAAGTCCCTGGATAAGCAACCGGTGGCATTACCGCGTCATGTGCCGCCTGGTAAAAATGAGAGCGAACATGAGGATGAGGGTATCAGCAGTTCAGAGACGGGTCCCTCACTTAGTCCCGTGCCCATATTGGTTTTACCGCAGAAATCCAGCGCTTCCCTGATAGCCAAGCAGCATCATAAAAATAAATCAAAATCACCGGATAACTCCACGGGCGATAGTGGCGCTGCCACCGGCACAGCTACCACCATTGAGGACGTCATGCAAGAGCTGGATCAGGTCGTTAGCGAGGCAGAGAAACAGATTACAACACAACAACTGCAGCAACAAAAGCACCAAATAAAGCAGCAATTCAGTCAAACCAAAGTTGCAAAGGAAAAGGATATTGTGCCGGTTAATATAGTGCCACAGCCACCGCGCAAATCCCGTTCGCTTGCACATCTCGTCTCTCAGGCAGATGGTTCCGAGTTGGATGGCTCCGAATATGGCATGCTGATGCTACAGAATCATGGTGATCCTGGCGCCGCTGAGCGCGTTACAGCATTGCAAACATTTTTCGATGAAACCGACTATGATATGCCCGAAATAGACAAGCCATACAGCATAGAATCACCAGATATACCGGAGGTGAGCGCAAACACCACCGCCTATAATTCGAGCACCACGCGTGAGCTACTCGACGTTATAATGGATGCGCGTCACAGTGATGACGATCCAACAATGAAAGCCTTCCGCGAGGCGAGCAATCAACACCAACATCACCATCAGCACCAACACCAGCATCACCATCACAACAATAATGCTGCCATCAAAMGCCAAAGCATGTCAGTGGCGGCACCACCACCACCGCCCCCACTACTAGCGAAGAAACTACAAGCGCCAGCGCAACATTTCAACGGTGTCTTTTTTATGACCGGCATGAATACGCCACAAAAGTACCCCAAACCGGATGTGACCGCCGCATTGCAAGCGCGACGCGTCACCAAGAATGTTGAGCGTCTAGAGGCGGCATTCGCTTCCACCAGCCCTGAAACGCTTTTGGATGGCAGCAGTGCAACGTCGCCGCCACTGCAACAGGTGGTGCGTGAAAAATCACGCAGTAATCAACAGATTTATTTTGGCAGTAATCCAGGGTTGCGTTTAAGTTGCGACAGTAGCGGTGGTGGCGGCGCTGGCGTTGGTGGCAATAATGTGACCGTGTTGATACAGCATAGCAATGCGGCACAGCCCACGCAACAGCCAATTGGCAGTGCGACAGCGATAAATGTGCGCACGCGCTCCTGTACGCAAGGCTCAAAAGTGACCGATACGCCATCGGGATTGTACTGATTTTGGTGAAAAAAAAAAAAYGTGGTGAGAAAAATGTGTTGAAATGAGTGTGTGGAATGGCAGTTTAATAATTGCTGGCATTTACTAGTACATAACGTTGAGTTAGAGTCATTGAAGTCGATCACGATTTCCGTTTACGGAAATTACGTTTTAGCATATTATCTCAGTAGTTTGTATATAAAAATTTAGTAATTCAAAAATGCTACTCTATGTATTAAGCGCAAACAAATTAGTTTATAAAAAAATTTTTAAAATAATAATAGTGAGTTAGTCAAATCCATAAAATGACATACATATGTATTTGAATAAAATTACAATTTAAAAAAAATGAATTGTAGTCCATAAGTGTTAGATTTTATATAATTTCAACTTTATAAGCTTAGTTTTACTTGCTTTGCAC
>NW_017535041.1:281130-318288 GCF_001853355.1 Bactrocera latifrons | reverse complement strand
CATATGTTTAATGCTTTAATTTTTTACTTCACATTTAATAATCGAATCGAAAATTTTTTTTATACTTCTAAAAYATCATAATTTTTAATTGTTATAAATTTCAATAAAAAACTCTATTGTAAATATTTATTACATATTTATGTAATGAAACAATATTTAAGAAATTTCATTTAGCTAATACATATGCATACATACATATATAATTAGGTATTTGTAAAAATTCTATCGGCTCGTAGAGTTTTTAATAAGTACAATTCCCTACACTATAAAAAAATTGAATTTTAACTTATGCTATTTTTGTTTGCAGTGGACTTATGCGCTTAATCTTATTTGTTGTATATATTAGACAGATTAACTGCATTTAAGTTCACTGTATGAATCTACAACCGACAAATTAATTTTAATAATTATTAATTAAAAGTGAATTTAAATTGTTTAAAAGTAATAAATAAATATTATGAGTTAAAACAATATTTTTGTTTTTGTTATGAAATGGTTAATTATTGGATATATTTATATTGGACAGCGGAAGCTGAAAATATGATGTAGTGAATCGTAAATAATAAAAAACTCAATTTCGATTTTTTTGATTTTTTACTAAACTCTCTTTACGCGATTTCGTCATTTCGTTATGTTCTCAACTGAAATCATAATACATTTTTTTTTATTTTTATCCATTGTGCAATAACATAGATTATATTTCCTAWCTGTCAATATAGAAGACTTGTTAGAAATAGCTTCAGCATTAGTCCCTTGCATTTGTTTTACCGTTATATGTGGTTTATTTGCACAATAGCATCGCTGCCTTTCTATGATTTAATACGGATATTTAAGTGGATTTCATTGATTGACGAATCGTAACAATCGCACATTGTGTACTCATTTAGAGCAAATGCTTTGTCCACATATCAATTCGTTTATAGCGAGACGACCCTGAGCGCACGAAGTCACGTGCACGTTTTTAGTAATTTATTTTCGTTTTAAATCGATTTTAAAAGTTTTTTTTATTTAGCAAATACAGGGTGAGACAATAAAGAATTCTAGATGAACGAACAACAATGTTGGGCTGTTTATCACCAGTGATGTGTTGCTTAAGGTGAGTTTGTGTCCTATGATGAGTTATGTGTGATTTTGGTATGAACTTGAATGAAGCATAAGAAATCAAATTTAATGAGTTTTTGGTTAAAGAAGGCTCACGCCATTTCATGGCTTGTTAGGGAATTACATGGGTTTATAAGTTTCAAAAAATATACTTTGTTTATTGCCTTATTGAATTCTTTAACACCTCTAGAGTATTGTTCTAAATTTCCAAGTTGATCAGAGTAATAGTTTCGGAGATACAGAGGCTTCAGAACTTGCACGCTCAAGGTTACCTAGGCTAAACCCGTTTTTCTCAAAACTGTGTTTTTGAAGTAGATTGGCAAGATTTCTCCAGAACTACTCAATCGATCTCCATGTAATTTTACACAGATCTTTGARATAAAAAAAATCCGATTTTCAGTTTTATTTCCTTCGTCCAAAATCTGAGTTAAGGTTTTAACTGAAAGTCGTATTTTCTTCCTTCAGATGATGCTGGAAGGATTTATACCTGCAACGCGGGCGCATCTTTTTTCCGAGGAGTCGCCGGAAATGGCGTCGGAATGACGAAGTTTAAATTTATTTCCAAAAATTTTAAAATTTCTTTGTTAGTCGTGTATGTTTGAACCAATAAAACWTCTAATAAAATACTTAATTTTGTATATAAGAAAAGTTTTTTTTGGAAAAATGCTGTTTTTTACCCGAGGAGGCCTATCAAAAATATTAATCAAAATGTAAAAAACCGTTATCTGATATATTAAAAGAAGTTTCTGTATCAAAAATGTTCATCAAAATAAAAAATCCGTTATCTGACTCCACAGCTGACTCACCATTTTAGCTTTTGTAAGCAGTTGATCCGACAAGGTGTTCCGTCAATATTATTTTTTTGTGCTCATTATGTGTTTATATGCGTTTTTGTCTCTTAATAACAGCTTTTCTAGCTTTCTTTACAGCTGCCAAACATTATAACAGTTTCAGTTGCAYGTCAGAAAATTGCATGACAGTTCGTTATGAAAAACAGTTGCACCATTATTATTTTCCACACACCTCGCTGAACCTAGGTACATGCTTTTAGGTTTATTGCATCAACATTTAATTGGATAACAGTTGAAAATATTTGTATGCAGTGAAGATATTTGTATGCATACATGACTTCAAAACTAAAGTAATAAGAAGTAATTAAAAAAAAAAAACAAGAAAAAATATTTTTACTTATCCCAACATTACATAAAAAAATAGATATTAAGTAAAAATAAAATATAATATAGCGAAGTCAATTAACAAATTGTTGCGSCGGTGTGTAAGACCCAATTTTGTGTAGAAATTCGACATGGTGAATTGTTTGGCGAATGCAGAACGAAAATGCGATTAGCAAACAAAAGTGACAGAATAGATTAAAAAGTATGCCAAAAATGAGGGACGATTACATCGCACAGTGTTTACTCAAGCAAAAGTAAATGGCATTTAAATAGAAACAAGCAATTGACTTTGTAGCAAATTGAAATAAAAAAAACATAARAAAAAACCTAAAGATTGGTGGATTACGTAAGTAATTAATCACATGTCGACAATTGGATTTGGAACTACAAAAATCTTCTACGTTGACTAAAGKGCAAGGTAGCGTAACAGTTGTTTTTAACCTTAAAACCTTTTAWAATACAGTTTACTAAGCCATTATCCACTACCAACAATCGTCGCAAATTTACTTTTACTTGCATACATTGTAACGGATTGTAAATAAAACGCAAAACATTTAAATATTCATCAATATTTATCTCGTCGCCTTCAAAGTAATCCCCACTTATGCCAAGGATTTTTTCAGTCCTCGAAACACTTTTCATACGCCCTTTGTGGGATCGCCTTCAACTTCTTATCTATTTGATCGACTGAAAACGAGTTCCTCCTCGATACGAAATCTGGTGAATACGGTGGTTGCTACATGGTATTCATCGAGCAAGAACGCGTTTCATACCTAAAATATTCACCAAAAGCATTCTAACGGACTTGTGAGTGATGTCGAGGTCTCTTGCCATCTCTCTAACACTTGCTTGACAATCTTCAAACACCATACCCTTCACTTTTTAATATTTTCATAAGTTGAAGAKATCGMAGGTCGTCCAGTAGGAGRCATATCTTCAATAATCTCTCGACCGTATTTGTAGGCTTTGTACCACTAGTAGGCTTCTGGTTTTGATCAAACTGAATTACCGTTAACCCTTTCCANCATATCTTCAATAATCTCTCGACCGTATTTGTAGGCTTTGTACCACTAGTAGGCTTCTGGTTTTGATCAAACTGAATTACCGTTAACCCTTTCCAACATTTGCACCGATTCTGCATACGAAACTTGATTAGGAATACAAACTAATTTTTTTTCGACATTTTTATCCATTACAGCTACTATGAACAAACTCTTCGACAAATCGCGCTTATATTTGGCTTATTACTTGAGGACTCATTTACCCGGGGGATTTAATTACAATTTCCGTGTGATTTTTTGTAGTAATCTATGTCAATGTATGAGTGTGTATGTCTGTATATCGGCTTTCTAAGCATTAATTATACATGCGCATTTTTCTACCAAGCGGATATATGCTTTTTGCAGCACTCGCCTGACGGAAGTGCACAAATTGGCACAGAAATATGGTTATCTTCAGTGGGAATGCTTGAAATAATGAAAATATAATATTTCCCGTGCAACTTACTTGACCTTTATTTGCGGGCGCCTGCTTCTAGAGGGTGTCATTAAAAGCTGTTTTTTCTTAGTCAATAAGGTTTTTTTGTAGATGTACGAAAAATTGTACATAAGTAGCGTATGACCTCATTTGCATATTTCGTTCTGTTTTCTTTCTCAAATACCTTAAGTGTAAGAACTTGTCAAATGATTTATTGACTGTATGAATATTGTTGACTGAAACGTGAAGATACACATTGCATTCGTCACGATTGTTTCACTATTCACAGTGAATTTATGAATATATCCTTTTTCGTGTTGTTGTTTAAGAGGAAAATAGTGTTAACATTAAGGGATTAACATTAAGGTAAACAGATTGATCTATAAAAACACTATATGTATATATTTATTTTGATATTGTATTCATGTTTACTTTACTTTAAGATTCGAACATTTTATAAAATCATTAAAAATATAGTCCCACAATGATTTACTTAAAAATTTACTGAACGAGTACACAGTGTATACATCTATTACACATAAGTTCTTGGAAAGAAACTTATCCCTACAAATCCCGACTTAGGCAACGCGAACATAATGCCACGACTGGTTGGTTGAAAAGGGTGACCGGAATGCGGCAGCCACAATTAAGGCCATTGTACTCTCGGCTGATAACTGATTTAAGCATTATCCAACAACTTGGAGGATTTGGTGAGTAGCCTTATTCTATTACTACACAGCTACCCAATATCCCTTAAGTTAGAGTGTTGGGAGCCGTGGARTATATTGTTTCTCATCCAATTCTCTCATATGTCCGATACATCATCCGCTGCGTATGGCTTACATTCTGCCGAGTCCACTTTTCCATTTTTTGAAAGTGGAATGTTAATATAGGTGCCCTGTGATAGCCTCAACAATCTTGCTGATGCTTACTTTGCCAAGGAGTAAGGATTTTATCTATCTGTCTGTTCACCATCAATACTACCTCAAAGTAACTTTAACGTCATAAGTAATTTTTCTAAAGTTACTGAAGCTATTTAAGATTAGAGAGAAGTAGAGTAGAATTGAAACGATGTAATAGTGACTGTTTCATTGAAGACTCTAGAAAATATACGTATAGGATAAAGAATCAACATGACGAGCTGAATTGATTTAATCCATCCGTCTATCTGTTTGTCTGTATATACGTGAATTAATCTCTCAGATTTGAGATAAATTTTACACGCGTACTTTTCTCCGCTAGAAGTTGTTCATAAGATATAACTGCTATACAAACTAATCGATGAAACTCAAGTCCATGAAAAACTTTTTTATTTAAAAATATATTTTCATAAAATTTGGCATAGATTACTGTCCAATGCAACACTACAATCTTCGAAAAAATGGTTGAGATCGAACCTYTTCTGGATGTAGCACATAACTACATTCAAACTGACCGATCAAATAGAGATAAATCTTGTTATACGCCTTTGTGTTCTAAGAAATGCCACTGTGTATAATATAACGGTGTTATATGGGTTTACGAGTTTCAAAAATCGATTTTTTATTGTCTTATTAAACTCCACCACAGCTCTAGAATATTTTCCAAATTTTCAAGTTTATCCAAGTAATAGTTTCGGAGATACAGCCTTGAGAACTTGATTAAGTGCCTCGTCTTTAAACACGTTTTTCTCGAAACAGTGTTTTTGAAGTCGGTTGACAAGATTTCTCGAGAACTACTCAATCGATTTTTATGAAATTTCACACAGGTCTTTGAGATACAATTCTTCAAGATATGGACGAAGGATATTTTTTGCTAAAAATCCAATTTTCAGTTTTTCTTTGTTCAAGTTCTAAGTTAAGGTTTAGGTAATTGTAGAAGATTGTTTTCTGATATTTTGGAAACTCTCTTATCACCTTCCTTTAATGCTTTATTCGACAGTTAACCAATTTACTTAATTTCCAGCAAAGCAACTTACTTCCTACGTCTTTATGCATAATATTTGTTGTTATAAAGGCATGTTTTAGTTTTTTTTTTTTTTTTGATTCCGAAAACTGTCATGTTGAGGTCACTGTGCCTGCAGGCACTTGCATACAAGTCATGTTAATGCGAGTGGCCATACGAATTGCTTGCCGATAATCTACTTAGGATCAATAAACGCAAACCATCGTATATTTGTTTGGCTTTATTTTATTGCTATGCATAGTTGTTATTTTTGTTGTTGCTAATATGTTTTATTTTTAGTTTATTGCCACAGACGTTTTGGAGGGTGGTGGATTCCTGGCTTTTTTGTTCATGGCATTAACTAATTTTGTTCGATATGTGTGCACACTCGCACATACACACGCATATGTACTTGGCAACATATGTTTTTGGTATATTTGTTAATTTGTGTGGTTGCGTTTTTTACTTTTCTTATAATTTGTAGTGTTTGCAGCGCAGCGGTGACTGCTTTTCTAGCGTGTTTTATTGCAACTCACGGTTCGTTTTATATACTTAATTGTTTCTTGTATTTTTTTTTTTTTACTTTTATTGCTTTAGCACTTTGCAGTTTGTAATTTTTTCTGGATTTTTTGTATTTGTTTTTTTTTTATATTTTTTTATTTGTTTTAATTTTTTACTTTTAGTTTTTTTTTATTGCATTATTTTGATTTGTTGTCTTTGCTTTCGCACTCGATTTCATTGTATTGACAGATTGCGCTRCTGTTTGGCGGCATTCGCGGCAATAGCGCTGTGACAGTTGCTCGTGGCGCCTCAGACGGTGCGCTACAAAAACCGGTGATTTCTTCCCATTCAACTTCACCTGTTAGTGGCAAGCGTTGCTTTTTTTTGCTTTTGCAACCAGTCTTCGAGCGGAAGCAGAGAGTGGAAGTGCGAGAGTGCATGTGTGCGGATTGCCTTGTGTTTATTTAATTGCTTGCCTTTTGTATTGTTTCATACGTTACGACGTGGTTTCTAATACAAAAATTTGTTATCATTTCTATCAAAATCCAAAAGTGCAATTTTTTTCGCTAGCAACGTGATAATTTACGAAATAAATTGAATCGATTATTGCCTTGAGCGGTGTGCTGAGTAAAAGAGAAAGAGAAACCGACGCGCGAAAAACAATTAGCTGTCAACTATACTTACCGTTCTAATTTTTTTCTTGAATTTTTTTTGGTAAGTCGCCAAATAACGTTTGCATTCTTCAAATTTTCAGTTGCCAAACTGAAAAAACAAAATCTTAAAAGGTCAAAACTAGCAAATTGTTGGAAACTTTTATTTAAATTAACCCAATTTTTATGATTTTCGGGTTTAATATCTCCGAAATTTCATTGAGTTTTGCACAGTCCTCCAAAAAAAAAGTTTTCTTTTTACCTGCAGATATGTAGAATCGTTAATATTGGGTAGTCGAAAAAGTCTTTTCGTATTTTGTCAATAGATGTCGTTGCAGTCGTTTATCTCCAGTGCTACCAATCACATTGTGTCATACCATATAATATGTAGTGTTGGAAAGGTGAGATTTTGAGCTACGTTTAATCAAAAAATAAAAGCATATTCGGGAAATTGAAAAAAGTTACAACTGTTCAAAAATGAGTGAAAATAATGAATTTTTTGTAATACAATACCATACAAGCAAAAAAATTTATCTTTCACTCCTAAACACGTTTACTTGCCTACATATTTGTATAAAATGCATTGAGCTCCTTAATTAAAAAGCTGGTGGCGGGAAATGAGCAGGTAAATAAATATAGAAAAGCGCAAAAAGTCGACAAAGTGCATACAACTTAAAACAAGTTGAAACTATTCAAGCATGAAACAAAATTAAAAGCGAAAAATCAAATCAAAAGTGCTAAATTAGACTATGGAGTGTAAAAATTATTCGTATTTGATCACATATAATGTCAATTTCAACTAAATAAACTGCTGAAAGCTGCGAAATAGTAATTTGATGACGCATTGATTTGCTTATCGATTATTCACATGGATGGCATGGAATCGAAACGCGGATAGGGCAAAGCGACTTCGTCGCGTCTACCTTTAGCAATATTGTCGAACTTGAAGTTAAAAAAAGGGGTTTCGAATATTGGCCGTATGACTGAGTTTCCTCGGGTAAAAAATAGCCTTTTTTTTTGATAAAAAATATTTCTTTGTTGATTCCAATATATAGTTTTAACGTGTCAATCTAAATTTTTTAAATAAGTTAAGAAAACTATAAGCAGCAAAGTCGTTTCTAATTATAAGACCACCACTCTACATGTACTTAACTACAAATCGTTCAACTTAATTTCGAAAATTCACGTTTTGTAAATTTATGGTTAATAAAATCAACAACATCAGCAATATTGAGACCCAGCTGAAAGTGTACACGACATATTATGTTGAAATCGTAAATTTAAGGCGTTCAAAATACAGCTTACGCAAGAACCAAAGCCTCTCTAACATCTCATGCGACCTCGCTTCGCTCTATGTTGTACGACGTTGTTGAACCAAATTTTGTTTAGCGATGAGACTCATTTCGGGCTCAATGGTTATGTAAACAAGCAAAATTTAAGCATTTTGAACGAAGAGTAATTTAAAGAGACTCAAGAGATGCCATTTCATCCAGAAAAAGCAACATTTTGGTGTGGTTTCGATCCATATGTCTTCAAAAATGAAGCCAGTGAGAAAGTAACCGTCAATTGAGACCGTTATCGCGCCATGATAACCGACTATTGGTTGCCTGATATGAAAACTCGCGAGCTCGGCCATATTTTATTTTAATAAGACGCCGCCGCTTCCCACACATCGCATCAATCAATGGATTTATAGAGCGAACACTTCGATGAGTAGATTACGATTTAGGTCTGGCGTTAGATTTTTTTCTGTTGGTATATGTGAATTCTGCAGTCCATGTGGACAATTCTACTTCGATTCAGGCCATGGACATTTAAAACATTACGCATGTGAATCCCAGTTACCAGTCGAATTGCTCGAACGAGTCAACGAAAGTTGGACTCAACGGATGGATCATCTCAGACGTAGCCGCGGCCTACAAAAGAGATAATCTCCAAAAATTAATGCCAAAGAATGTTCTTTCGTATGATAWTAAACATTTCATATTAAAGTTGATGTGTGTGTGTTTTTTTTAAATAGGGGAAACTTAAAATGTGTCACCCTTTACTAGTACATTCAAAGTTTAGTATTACAATTTATTACAATTTTCTTCGACACAAGGAAAGCATCCCCTTTACTTTGAATTTATTAAATATTTCCGTGCGTCTTTCACGCTTCTTTACTTAAAAGTCCATTGATTTACATGTTTCATATCTCCTTCCTTGTATGCAACTGATAATTGTGTTTAAATTATAAGAAAAAACATTGCTTTAAATAACATAATAATAAATTATAAATGAAGCACATAAAGCATAGGCCAACCTGTTGACTTTCTTTAAGACAATACAAGCGCTGATATCAGATATCAAAAAAGTCATAAATCATACGACACTCGGACGCAATTAATCTACTTATATACATACATACTGTAATATACATATTAGGGTGATTCAAAAAAAAATTTTTTTTCGTTTGGTACTCTGAAAAATAGGTTCCTAGACTCCTTAACTTAGTCGAAAAATCATAAGAGACCATTTTCATGGAGCAATAAATTTGCTACAAAACTATGAGTTTCATCATTCATAATGATTTTTTTCATTGACTTATAGAATTCATAAGAAATAAAAAGATATTTTTTCAAGTAGTTGGAAGCGAGATATAAATTTTTCTATATGATAATAAGAAAAAATTGAAAATTGTAAGTAGGTGGACCTTCCCGTTACAATTAAGAAATCATTCTYGGAGAGCTTCCTTAGAGGTGTCTAGGAACCTATTTTTCGTAGTACCAAACGAAAAAAAAAAATTTTTTTTTTTTAATCACCCTAATACATATGCCTTTTACATATAAGATTCCCGAATGCATGCATAAAACCATTGAGACCCTACTCAAGAGCCATTACACATACTCATTTTATTATTTACAATGCTTTCGCATAAAAATATACTATTATCTTAATCGCCTTTATACAATTAACGGTGGTGTATTTAGATAACATTAGCAAGCCAAATAATTCACCCAGAAGTCAGTGCAGAATGTAGCTTCGGTTTACCAACAACTATCATAGAAAGTTGCTGCAAATTTTTTTATTAAATTCATTTAACGCTGCTCACTTAAAAAGGAGTCTACTTTTAGGCGCACTCGGTACCAACGTCATCCACAAATGAATCCCATAAGCGACGATGCAGCGCCAATTCTACGACCGCTTGCGCCCACTTTAGAGAAAATCGCCTGCGAAGAGCTGAATGAGGTGCCCAATCGTGTGGCAGACGATGTGCTGGCGCTGCGTCAATGGATACACAAACAACCGCATTTGTGTGCGCGCACGAATGATCAGTTTCTCGTCGGCTTTCTGCGCGGCTCCAAGAATAGTTTGGAAAAGGCGAAGCAGAAAATCGATAGATACTACACATTGAAGGCGGCCTTGCCGGAGGTCTTCAATGAGCGGCGACAGGTGGACGATCCGCTAGTGATGGAAATTGTACGCCTAGGGTAAATATTAAACGTGGTTTTCGTAATGATATATTAGCACTACAAACCTTCCGTTTATAGCATTATCTTACAGATTCCGTTGCCCGCCGACTACCATGGCCCCTGCATAACGATCATACGCGCATGCTSGTACGACACCACCAAATATAAATTCGCCGATATTATACGCGTCGGTTCGATGTTTGGCGAAATTATGACAATCGAGGATGACAATTCCACAGTTAGCGGGTATATTGAGATTATGGATATGTCTAATGTGAGTGGTCAACATTTTCTGCAATTGAAACCGGATTTGCTGCGCAAGTTCTCGACCTTCGCTGAGGAGGCAATGCCAATGCGTCAACRTGGCACACATTTTATTAATGTACCGACGGCGTTCGAGAAGGGCTTCCGGACACTAAGCACTTTCTTTCCGGAGAAAATGCTCAGTCGGGTGCGTATGTTTTAAACGCAATATTTTGTTTTGTAAAGTATTTGTAAATAAATTTGAAAATTGTGTAACTTCTGTATGCACACAGATTTCAGTCAACTCTAATCCCGAAGCGTTGTTCGAGTTCGTGCCACGTGAACATTTGCCGCAGGAGTATGGCGGTGAGAATGGCACCATAGCCGATATTGTGGAGCGCATGGAAGCGAAATTGTTGCGTTATCGCGACTACTTTTTGCTGGAATCGGAATTCGGCACTAATGAGAAGTTGCGAGAGGGCGCACTCTATAATTATGAGAACATTTTCGGGCTGGAGGGTTCATTTCGTAAATTAGAAGTTGACTAGCCACAAGCTACTTTTATAATAATAATTTTGTGTTTTTTCATTGATATTTGCTGTTTYTACATACATACATACATATAAAAGTGAGTTTATATTCAATAGAAATTATGACTGGAGACTCCCAGTGGATGTCTGTATAAGTTATTGATTTTGTAAATAAATTGAAGTAATAATTGTGTCGAGATAAAAAAATCGAATAAAAACAATTAGCGAAATTACAAAAAAAATTTAGTATCTTAAAAGATTTTCATTGCTTCTATAACTATTAAAAAATAAAAATTATAAGAAAAAAAAAAACAATTTTCCAATAGGTCGTTAGGTCGTAGGTAGGGAAATTTCATACGAACTGAACTTCAAAGAGTTTAAAAGTTTAAAAAAATAATTTTTTGCTTTCGTTTCTGTATAATAAAAAGTAACTTTAATTAAAGAAAATAAATTTTAATAATTTGAAATATTTTCTATAGACTCAGCATAATCGTTATACCACCAATAAAAAAATGTAAGTACATATGGGGTTTTTCAATAGGGCACCACAAAAGTAGACCGATAGGGACAGTAAACGACGATATCATTTTCCCACTCTTTTGAAATTTCTCTTCAATAAAGTTTGCCATTTCAGCATGCAAATATATTTAGAGATCTAACAACGAGCGCCAACTTTTCGATATCATTTTTGTAGTACGATTTGTAATTTAAAATAGGGCTTAATTTTGGCGAACACCTCTTCATTCGACGAAATTTTTTTCCAGCCGAGCGTTCTTTTGAGATCTGAGAACAGGAAATAGTAGCTTAGAGGCAGATCTTTAGAATATGGCGGGTAGAGAAGCAATTCGACGCCTAATTCAATGATTTTTGTCACCGTTTTCACTGYTTCCAATAACGGTATRTAATAGTCGTTGTTTATGATGGTCTTTCCTTTTACAAGGTAGGCAATAAAAAATATTCAAAGAATCCCAAAAAAAACCCCAAAATACAKACGTTATAACCTTGCCAAATGACTGTTGCCATTTTCCACGCTGRGGTGGGTTCATCGTTTACAGTGCATTCAGATCAGAGTCGATTCTACTTTGGAGTGAAATGATGGAGCCATGTTTCAGCTTTAACATCTCCAAACACGGTTCTGAATCGTCAGCTCGTCGTTGTTTTTGGTTAAATGTGAGCTCAGCCGGATCCCACTTTGTACAGAGCTTTCTCATACMCAAAATATTCGGGAATGATATGATGTACACGTTCAGCTGATATTTTTAAATTGTCTGCTATCTCGAATAACTTCATTTTACGGTCTTTCAAATTCATTTTGTGGATTGTTTTTGATATTTTCGTCGGTAACAAAATGTTTTGGACGCCACTGCGTTCACCGTTTTCGGTGCTCATTTTGACTCGATCAAACTTAGCTAACCACTTTTCAACGGTTGTCTTCCCAGGTAAAAGATAATAGTTATAATGTTGATTAATCCAAATCTTGGTTTCAACAGTATATTTCCCCCCAAATACATTACACGACTCTACAAAAAAAATTTCGTTCTTTGTCCTAAAGTTTATTTTATGATTTTCTGATTGATTATAAACAAAAACTATAGGAAAATACCTTTTTTTCGTATAAAGTTTGCTTTTGTAAAAGTTATAAACCCCAACTTTTACAAAAGAGATAGTAACTACATTTTACTTTTTTGATAGTACTTATTTTGATAGTAAAACTTAATAAAAACAATTAAAATGGTTTTTTAAGTGATTTCATTTTCAACTAAMAATTAAAACCACATATTTAAAAAAATATCGTTAAAACGGTTTCCTAAATAAAAAAAACAAACTTTTTCATGTCATATATTAAGTGAACATCTCCATTAGCCCTGCATATTGGCCGGCTYCACAATTTTTTGATGTTTATCAAGRACAATCGGTCAAGCGGACAACTCTATAGAGAACTCTGAACAGAAAGGCTGGCAACCAGATATTGAGAAAGCAACCTTCAATTTTTGTATGAGCATATWCAAACTTTAACCTCAAGTACAATTCCTTGGATTCTTTTACCGACAAAAAACGTTTTCCGTCTCTATTCGTAAACAAAATTTTTATTGCATTGAATAGTTTATTATGTGAATAATAGTATAAAATGTATACCACAGCAACGTGTGGCCGGATTSACTAGTATATATGCAAATTTTCGATTCAAAATAATATTAATTCGTTCGATATTTGTAATCCAGGAATCAGGAATATGGCGTTTGAATTGTATTATACTGCTATTAATTGCTCCTGAAATCTATAGCAATTAGATAAACGTTTATCTAATCTCAAAATTTTATTGGTWACTTACTTTTATATTTCGRCACACAMACATACTTATTATAATATCTATAGCGATTAGATAAGCGTTTATCTAATCTCAAAATTTTATTGGTAACTTACTTTTATATTTCGGCATACAAACATACCTATTGTAATATCAGTGATAAGGTTCGAAATAATTGGGTTAGGCTAAGCACATAGTGAGAGCGAAGTACTGCAGAATGAGGTGAGCAGTGAAAAAGTAATAATTTATATTGTACGTAATAAAAATCACATAAAAGTTTAAGGCAAGACCATTGCCTTAACTTTTTATTTGACATTTTTTAAATCTATAAATCACGGTACTATGATAATAATGCTTTCGCGGCTTCATGGCATGGCTCTATCTGCTGTGTTTATATTTAAACAAATTTAACAAAATCGAAATAAATGACACTCCTTTACTTTAATATGTCAAAACTTTCTTTTGGTTTTAAAAGTACTGACCTTTTAGCTTAAAGAAACTAAAAATACACAAAAGGCAAAGACTGGAAGTGAAAATAAAATCATTTCCATAAGGAAAGATTGGTTCGTACCCAAGGGCGGATCCCCTTTCACGCAGTTCAAACAAAAAAAGTCAAAAGTTATATATTATTTTCAGTGAGCCACAAAAATCATCAGACCAGATCAACCAGAAGAAGTAATTATATAGTACACATAGTCCTTACACTTTCACTTTCATCTTAAGAACACGCGGAAATATTGAAATGTTCGTTGCTCCACTCTGTATTTAGCCTTAGGCAAGTCACTGAGCTTTATTAATGATAAAAAATTTCCAAAAAAAAAGTTCTGTTTGCAAATAAAAGTTGGTAACATTGTACAAAATTACTTTTAGATTGTAATGCCATATCATTTCCTGGACATTGCTCCGCGCACTTCTTTTCTAGAAATAGCACCATTTAAGCTTTCTTATCAACACAATTGATTATGCCATTATCGACGTATTTAAAAAAAAAAATGTCTGATAATAAGAGCAGCTAACAAAAATACCACAATTTGAGTCACCACAAAGCAGTAAAGCATTAAAATAGTCTACGAGGACCTGTTTAGGCGAAAGGTCGTTTTACAAAAAAAAAAAGAGCAAACAATGTCACAACCTGCTGTAAGACCACTAAGTGCACAACTTCAAGCAGCCGCAATTAAAGAATTGAATGAGGTGCCCGAACGTGTGGCGGCCGACATCGAGGCGCTGCGCACCTGGATCCAACAACAGCCACACCTGCGCGCACGTGACGATGATCAATTCTTGCTCTCCTTCCTGCGTGGTTGCAAATTTAGTCTGGAGAAGGCCAAAAGCAAAATTGACAAATTTTATACGTTGCGCACCAAATATCCGGAATTCTTCACCATCAACGATGTGAACGAAAAAAAGGTGCGCGAACTCATAAATACAGGGTAAATGTTTGAAGAATTTCATATTAAGTAGATCACGTTTTTAGAACTTCTTTGTAATTGCATAGCATACTTGTATATTTGCCGACACCGCTAAATGAAGATGGGCCACGTATTGCTGTGGTAACTCTGGGCACTTACTCAGTTGACAAATATTATATAGAAGATGTGGCGCGAACTCTGGAAGGCATACAGGAGATATTCATGCTCGAAGATGACAATGCCGTTGTGTATGGCATAACAACAATAGTCGATGTGAAAAAGGGTTCGACGGCGCATCTAATGCATATGTCACCATCGAGTATTAAAAAAATGACTGTTTTCTCGGAAGAGGCCTTGCCATTTCGCACCAAGGCTACACATTTTATAAATATACCAAATGGTTTCGAAACGTTCTTTAATGTGTTTAAACACATGTTGTCGAAGAAACTACAAAAGCGAGTGAGTATATAATGGAAAACTGTTGATTTTGCGCTCTTAAACCAAAATTTTCTCACTGTAACTATAGCTCTCTCTGCATGGCAATAAATTGGATAAACTTTACGAGCACATTCCTTTGAAATATTTGCCCAAAGACTATGGTGGTGAGAACGGTTCCATTGCAGAGGGCATTGCCGACCTCAATCAGAAACTTGATGCGTACCGCGAATACTTTAAGGCGAATGCGCAATATGGAACGGACGAAAAACTTCGTCCTGGTAAACCACTCGATTTCGATGAAATTTTTGGTGTGCAGGGTTCTTTCAGAAAATTGGAAGTAGACTAATCAAATATACATATGTATAATGAAAACACYACATTTTCAATAAAGGTAAAATTTTCCGTAGAAAGCAGGTCTCTTAAGTGCTAGTAAAAGCACTTCTTATTTGGCGTTTAGGTGAGAAGTAATCGACAATTTTCTCTTCCGGATTGTGTGGTGCTAAAGCAATATGCCTAACTGCTAGATTTATCACTTCATTCTGTTGACGAGTGTTTCTTCTTCTTCTTTACTACCGTCGTAACCGCTTACGCGGTTGTAGCCGAGTTAACGACAGCGCAACAGTCGAAGTCAGGTCTTTCTCCACCAGTCATTCCAGCGGAGTGGAAGTCTTCCTCTCTTCAGCTTCTCCGGCGGTTGCTGCATCGAATACTTTCAAAGTTGGAGTGTTTGCGTCCATTCGGACGACATGACCTAGCCACCGTAGCTGCTGTCTCTTAATTCGCAGAACCATGTCATAAATAGTCCGAACTAAAACCTGTTGGCAAGAGATGTTCTGCGTTGGATTTCGAGGCTGACGTTGTTTTTGGTGTTGATGCTGATTCCAAGATAGACGAAATCATCTACGACYTCGAAATTATGACTGTCAACAATGACGTGGGAGCCAAGTCGCGAGTGCGACGACTGTTTCTTTGATGACAGGAGATATTTCGTCTTGCCCTCCTTCACCACCAGACTTATTTGATTCGTTGCCGGTGTGGTTGTTAAGGCCAATGATATCGAAAGAGAATCGCCTTGTGTGAAACCTCRCTTAGTATTGAACAAACTAACGAAGCTTTTGATGTTGTCAGTTGTTTATTTGCCAGGTCTAAAGCCACACTGACAAGGTCCAATCAGTTTGTTGATGGTGGGCTTTAATCTTTCACACAATACGCAATACGATAGAACCTTATACGCGATGTTGAAGAGGCTTATCCCACGGTAGTTGGCGCAGATTGTGGATTGGGCAGAGCACACTTAAATTCCAATCGTTGGTCATGCTCTCGCTCGACCATATTCTACAAAGAAGCTGATGCATGCTTCTTATCAGTTCTTTGCCGTCGYTTTTGCATAGCTCGGCCGGCAATCCATCGGGTTCACCTTCTCCTGGCGTTATGCCTTCACWGCCGTTCAGAAGACTGCAGCAGTGTTTACTCCATAATTACTACGAGTTCTACAAGAGTATGCTCCGGTCTTGAAACCTTCTATTAGTCGGCGCATTTTTCGTAGAATTTGCGAGCGTTACGTCTATCCGCCAGCTTGTCAAACTCTTCATACTCACGCATTTCTGCCTTCGTAGACGAGTGTTATTATATTGGTAGTTGAAAAAGTATTTTCGTATTTCTAAACAAACATAAACTTATGTATTTWTGTATACAACAATTTCAAAATATAGCGAATTTCTCACCTTTCCAACACTGTGACACAATGCAATTTTTAGCATGTAGATATACAAAGACATCTATTGACAAAATACGAAAAAACTTTTTCGACTACCCAATATATGAAGACTTATGGACATACATMAATATATGCTGATTAGAAGAAATTGATAATCTCAAGCTTCTAGCGTACTATATATTGCAGTATATATACTTATGTACATATGTATGTACAAAGCTATAACTATTATAAAATGAACAATGTATCGCAAATTCTTATCATTTCGTGATCTAATCAATAAACCGATATTATGCCGTGTCGTTATTGATGTAAGAMAAGATTTCCATACTAGTTGGYTTTTGAGTGCATTATAGAGCAGTACAAAGWTTAAACATACACTTCCCTCACAATGGCAGAACTCAATATACGCAGAATTAGTGCAGAATTGCAGAAAATCGCCAACGAGCAGCTGAATGAGGTGCCCGCACATATTGGCGATGATATTGCARCGCTACGCACCTGGATCAAGCAGCAGCCACATTTGCGCGCACGAGACGATGATCAATTTTTACTCTCATTTCTCCGTGGCTGCAAATTCAGTTTGGAAAAGGCGAAGGGTAAAATTGATAAATACTATACGTTGCGCACCAAATATCCGGATTTCTTTGGCGCGTACGATGCTGATGACGCAATGCTTCGTACAATTATTAATGCTGGGTGAGAAATTAAACGATTCAATTGCATTTCTGTGAAGAAAATTAAACACATTTACGTGTATTTCTATGCTTAATAGCATAATTCTGTTGCTGCCGAAACCATTGCACGAGCATGGCGCACGCATTATACTCATACGTCAGGGTGCACTGCCAGCCGATAAATACACGATCGAACATTTCATACGCGCCGCAAGTCATTTACAAGAAATTATAATACGCGAGGATGATCACGCCATTATATCGGGTATGATATCGATTGTTGATATAGAAGATTGTACGACTGGACATGTTATGCAAATGACGCCAAGCGTTATGAAGAAAATGTCCGTACACGCCGAGGAGGCGGTGCCTTTACGACCAAAGCAACAACATTTCATACATACACCCAGTGGCTTTGAAACAGTTTTCAATGCAATGCGTCCATTCATGAGCAAGAAACAACAGAATAGAGTAAGTTTTTAAAAGCACCGAAGGCTCAGAATTGTTTTTTATTAATGTCAAGAAATAAAAAAACTGTATGTGTCTTATAGATTTCAGTGCATGCCGAAAAGTTGGATAGATTTTATGAACATGTACCAAGGTCTTATCTACCCGTGGAATATGGCGGCAATAATGGCACGATAGCAGAGATTATCAACTATACAAATAAACAGTTGGACGARTATCGTGCATATTTTAAGGAAAATAAGAATTACGGCACTGATGAAAGCTTGCGCTCGGGCAAAGCCATCGATTTTGAAAGTTTATTCGGTGTGGAGGGTTATTTCAGAAAACTGGAGGTGGACTAGATTTTATTGAACGAACCTGTTTTAATATTCAACGCAAAAATTCTAAATTATAACATATTTAAGATCTTATTCTTATCTTATCTTATCTTATTTTATCTTATCTTATAATTCATTTTTATAAAATAAAGGAAAATATTGGGTAGTCGAAAAAGACTTTTYGTATTTTGTCAATAGATGTCGTTACAGTGCTATATCTCCAGTGTTACCAATTACATTGTGTCATACCACATAGTGAGTGGAAAAGGTGAGATTTTAGCTTCATTTAACCAAAAACAAAATTTAATTCGGGGAAGTTGAAAAAAAGTTATGGCTGTTCAAAAATGAGTGAAAATTTGAGAATTTGAAATTTGGAAATTTTTGTRTAAAAAAGCGAAGCATGTYACACACGCCAKCAATGAAATTTGTGAAGTTTTCGGAGACGATGCTGTATCAGTTTGTGCAGCACAACAATGGTTCGCTCGCTTCAGYTCTSGAAATTTCGAAATTTCGAGTTAGACTGATGAAAGTGTTAAACTGATAGAATAATGGCTCTAGCGTAAAAATGGCAAAATGTTCTCGACCAAAATGGTACATATTTGTTTATTTATTTAATAGAATAAATGTAAAAAAGATAAGTTGCATTTTGTTTAGAWATACGAAAAGACTTTTTCGACTACCCATAAATAAATACTTTTACCTTTGAGGTAAAAAATTCACAAAAGTGTAGTAATTGGAACCGTAGTGAATTTTTAYGCCATTACACACACCTTTTCAAAACCACTATAAAAATTTAATTTTATAGCGTTCTGCTCAGGATGTTATTAAGAGAGAGTTACATACTTAGGTATCCATATTAACACCTTTTTTCATTGCAAGCAAATATTTATTTTGTTTTTCATAGTGTGTTTCATTATTAACGTTGAAATKATAAGTGCGTTTTTTTCAAGGTAACCGAAGCACAAATGTTGCCAAACTACTTACGAGGGCGAGACGATAATTACTTATTTTGAAAAAATGTCGTTTTTTCTCAATATTTTAGTTCAATACAATTGACGCATTCATACTCCGATATCTTTAAGGGGTTACATGGGYTTACGGATTTCCAAAAATCGATTTTGCTTATTATTTTATTTAGTTCTMCAACACCTCTAGAATATTGTCCTAAATTTTCCAGTTAATCCGAGAAATATTTKTGAAAATGCAGCCTTGAGAGCTTGTGTCCTCGCGGCTAGCTGGGCTAAGTGCGCGGTCTTTACACACGTTTTTCTCGATACTGTGTTTTTGAAGTCGGTTGGCAAGATTTCTCGAGAACTACTCAACCGATCTGCATGAAATTTTACACAAGTGTTTGGGATGTAATTCTTAAAAACTTGGACCAATGATATTTTTTTCATTACAACTATTTGAAAAAAAATATGGCGAAATTTTCTTTTTTYTTGTAAAAATGTGTGCCAAAAAACCAATTTTCAGTTTTTTTTCTTCTTCCAAGTTCTAAATTAAKGTTTTAACTTAAGCAGGTACTTTTTTCACTTGAGATGTTAATGTAAGGAGTTATCCTGACAACGCGRGCGCAAATTTTTGAAAAAATGCTGGACGCGAGGAAACTTATGTAACCTTTTCTTTACTGGCGTAGACACCCTGTGAAAGGGTAACCCCTTAATAAAAATAAATATTGTAGAATAGTAAACCAATTAATCATCGTTCCAGCTCATATGAGAATCTTCGCGTTCTTGGTAACATTTTCGATGGTTATTAGGTACTCTTGGCACTATTACTAGATCTCTATTGTGTGATAGTGGCTCCACGTTTCGTCAACACCCTTCAACGTGATTGTACTAATCGATTGTACATTTATTTAGTGGCGCCATTGGGCGGTGAGGGTTAATACCTATCGGAACACGCTCGTATAAAAATAAGTGGAAGATTTACCCCTTGATATGCTTATCATTTATATCTAATATTTGCAGTTACTTTGTTTCTAATTTTTTTTTTWWWAAAAAAGTTCGTAGGAAACCTTACAAATCAGCAAGCAAAGTTCACGTATGCATAACTTTGCATATGCTACTTGTCAAATAATTGCACTCATTTCCTTTCACGAATAGCACATAGCAAACTCCGTTACTCGCCTATTGAAAATTTTGAATACAAAGACCAAGGTAAATAAACGGCCCGAATTCATCTATAACGGAAATTTGGTACAAAAGCATTATWAAAAATGCTGCGATTTAACGTCTTGAGCTTAAAGCAAATCAGAGAGCTTGGAATAGCAAAAAATACGCATCCTTTGCGATCTATTTTATTTAAGATATTTTTTATTAATCACGCTGTATTGCCTGTTCACAAATATGAACTGAAATTTTTTAGATATCTCTAACATGAGCAAGGTGATTCTAATGTGCGCTATATGTGAACAAAGTAAGAATACCATAGTGACACTAACATGCTCGAGTATTAAAAATAGTTAATTTTTATACCCACATACAATTTTTTTGAAAGTGCAATAATCTTCTAAAGTTTATTGAGTTGTCAAACGATGATCATTGCATGTGGTGGGTTCAAAGTAAAACTTTTCTTTTTAAATAAATACGAAATGCATTCTAGAYTTGAGTATATTGAGTGCTTTTGCATGCCAGTAAAGTTTAGTGTCGCAAAAAGCGCACAACAGTATTCTACAATCAACGGAAATAATTGACACAACACGAACCACTGKCATATYTTCAATAATGGCAACACCGAATATACGTCCGTTACCAGAACACCTACAAGAGGTGGCTATCAAAGAGTTGAATGAGAGACCTGAACGGCTGGCAGAAGATCTGGAGGCCCTAAAGGATTGGGCTATAAAGGAGCCACATTTAAATGTGCGACTCGATGATCAATTGCTGGTGGCATTCCTGCGTGGCTGCAAGTTCAGCTTAGAGAAGACGAAGTCGAAATTAGATTGGTTCTATACATTAAAAACTAAATATCCGRAATACTACACATTACAAGATCCGGATGTGCCGCATTTACAAGATCTTGTAAAATATGGGTAAATATTAGACTTATTATTTTTCATGAATTAATAATAGCGAATTTAAATTAGAATTTATAAACAACTTACGATATAGTTATGTGCAAATGAAGTCGTCAGTAATATATGCATTTGTTTTTACTTGCACTTAAACTGCTAAAGTTTAAGGCGGGAGGCTGCTTTAGAGGCTTCAAAAAATTTATTTTTTTGAGGATTTTTTGGGGAGGGAAAGAAATATTTGATTAAACAGAATTTCTAGAGTTTATATTTATATATTTAAACATCAAAAAAATTTTTGGGTACTAAATCTTTGATAGTCTGCCTTTGGGAAGCAATTGCCCGATGCATCTCGCATGTGCATTTGTCGGACGGCGGGCAGGATGGAGATGGCAATTTCTAACGGAAACAAAAAATTCAAAGAGATTCATATTTCTTAATAATGTACCTTCTAGTTAAATTAATAAAAGAAAGGTGTAGAATATTACAAATTTTTTAAAAATTGAAAAAAAATGGTTTTTGACCAAAAAAAATTTTACTTTATGTTGTTTAAAAATATGTTCAAACGTGACTTTTCTTAGTTTTTTTAGTTTAAATAAAAGATAATTTAATGCCAAAGATAATAAACTTTGCCCCATTTCCATACGACGTTTAGAGAAAAATCGTAAAAATTAATAACCGAGAAATCACGCGTCAAAGTTTTCGCTTTTTGCCCAAACATATGTATGTATATATGCTAGACGCTCGGTCACTATTTTCCTTCTAGCTTCGAAAATATTTCGAATTYCCATCTATAACTTTGGGGATATATTCTTAGAAATTTTTTAAAGAGATTTAAGCAACAAAAATTCCATACTGCAAGGCGCATGTGAATGGAATTCAAAAACTATGAAGAATAGGTATGATTACACAGTGACTTCCAGAAACAGCGATTTTCAACATTATAATTCCAATCACCTATACATATACATTTATAGATACATCGTTTGCAGGTGAAGACAACTTTGTGAACAACTATGAGTCGTGTTTATAAACTACCTCAAATCGATTGATAACTATAATATACGCAAAGCTGCTAACYATCTCTTTGTATCGCTCCTCAAACCCTCGCTATACCAATCACAACTCTCACTCAAGTCCATTGACATGATAAAAGTCCATCTTTTAACACTATGGCTAATTTGAAATCTATGTACATATTTTTCTTACAGCGTGGCATTAGCATTGCCTATACCGTTAAATGAGACTGGACCACGCATTATATTCAGCCGTTTTGGTATTTATCCGATCGATAAATATAAACTTACAGACATATTGGCTACCGCTTTTGCAAACTATGAGCTAAAAATGCGCTTAGATGATACTGCAGTGGTGAATGGTTTTATTAATCTGATAGACGTTGGCAAAATAAACGCTGCATATTTTGCTCCATTTACGCCGCATTTGTTAAAGAAATCGATAGTCTTTTTCGCGAATGCCGCACCAATCCGTCAAACCGCAACACATTTCATTAATGTACCAGCGAGTTTCGAGAAGCTCTTCAGTATGGTAAAGCCTACGCTTACAGAAAAACAGCGGAATCGAGTGAGTATGCAAAATACCATTATAATAACATGTGGGKTTATACAATTGCCTTTTCTTACTCTGCCAAAAATAAAACAGCTTTTTCTGCATGGCAACAGTTTGGAGACACTSTATGCTCATATACCACAAAAATATCTGCCCAAACAATATGGTGGTGAAAATGGTTGCATCGATGAACTAGAGAAGTCCACATTCCAACAATTTCTTGATCACCGTGATTATTTCAAAGAGGATCTCAAATATCGTAATAATGAGGAGCTACGTGTTGGTCAGCAACCGGACTATGAAAGTTTATTTGGTATGGAAGGTTCATTTCGTAAAATCGCTGTGGACTAGTCGTTTACTAAACAAATAAGGACCGAAGGGTAACTTTAAGAAATTAAAAAAACAAAAAAAACCATTAATAATAATAAAAGGGTTTCTTTGATTTTAATTTTGGTAAGAGATAATAATAAATAATGTACATATGTACATATACATATATGCTTACAAACGATAAGTTGGAGCATTATGTACAACAACATTAAATCATTTAATATTAATACCCTGAACAGGGTTAGGAAACAAAACCATATATTGATTTTCGCAAATCGCTTGGTTTGAAATGGAACTATTATCTTATTAAATTCTACAACACTTCTGGAATATTGCCCTGATTTTTCAAGTTGATTCGAGTAATAGTTTCGGTGATACAGCCTTGAGAACTTGTGCGCTCGAGGCTAGCTAGACGAAGTGCGCCGTCTTTAAACGCGTTTTTCTGGAAACTGTGTTTTTGAAGTCGGTTTGAAAATTATCTCAACAACTATTCAATCAATCTTCTTGAAATTCTACAGAGGTCTTTATAATACAATTCTGTAAGACTTTAACGAAGTTCTTTTTTTCGATTACTATTATTTGAAAAAACAAAAATCTGGCGAAATTTTCTCTGAAATTTTAATTTTTTTGTAAAAATTGTCTGCCGAAAATCCAATGTTCAGTTTTTTCCTTTATCCAAATTCTAAGTTAAGGTTATAGCAAAAACCCGTATTTTTTCAATTTAAATGCTCTTGCAATGAGTTACTATGCCAACGCGGGTGCGTCTTTTTTTCTAAGGGTCACCGGAAATGTTATAAAATATTTTTTTCCAAAAATTTCACAATTCCTTTTTTGATAGTGTATGTTCATAACAACAAAAGATTGGAATAATAAGCACTGACAAAAAACTGGTTGTGTAACACTCAGAATTTACTGTTCTGCGAATTTATTTGTTCTAGTGTTATGATTGCGACATGTCCAGTTTTTCCAAAACACAGGCAACCATTTGCTTGGAAGTGCTTCGTCTGGAAACACTCATACAGCCGACTGCTGTTTTTGCTTGTCACGTTGTCATGAACATGTTCCGAAGCAGCGTCATCTTGTTTTATTAACATTTCTCGCGAACAATCAGCATGAGCCTTTTGTAAACGATTGATAAATTGAGTTCTAACGTGAACAAATTTTTTTATGGAATGTATTATGTTCCCACTAATGCCTATAGTTACCCCCAATCCCACGTTAGGTCACATAACAATCTTGCAATATCAGTTTGCGCATCAAGAATTTTCAGAACCATAACTGATTTTGTAGGACCTTTATGAAATTTGTCCACAATCTACGACCTCGATTGAATTCTCCATACCATCGATAAACACTGGTACTTGATGGGGCTTCAGCACCAAAAATGCACTGTTGCTGAGGCTATCAAAAATTGTAGAAAAGTAATCGCGCAAAAATTTATTTATAATAATTTTATTGACTGAGATGAATATTTTAAGTTACTGTAAACAACACCCAGACAGAAAAGTCAGAGAATATAAGTATATAAATGATCAGCAGTATAAGCACAGGTCATATAGCCATAATCCTCTGTCTGCCCGTTTGTAAACAGGTATAAATGAACTAACCCTTCTGTGTTTGAGATGTCAATCTGAAAGTTTGCACTTTTTCCCCAAACAAAAAGTCAAATGCCGAAGTGAAAARCTTCTTTATTCGTGAGGTCCCTTCACGAAATTTAACATCGGCGAATACAGTCGGCTCAACAAAGTAGCCAGGCAAGTGAGTGGCGCGAACACAGCCAACAAACAATTTTGCGCTGTCGTTTTTACCCTGTTCAATCCAACCGAGTATACGATGATCTTGATCGATTAGTGGTCCTTGATCGACATGCAATTCGAAGGAATTACTGACGATACGTTTCTCAAAACACCAAACGCTGCGTTCAACAAACTCATCGTATATTTTATTCTCAACAAAGGTATGCGTACCAGCGCAACAAATTCGCCCCTTACTGAAAAAAACCGAAGTGTGGGGGGGTCTATACGGCATTATTAGTTTTGGTTATTTGATCTCTGATCTAGCAGGATGCTTATTAAAGTATAGATTTTATTCCTTTCATATTTTCAGCATCATGTCCTAAATGGCTTATAAGTCTGTCATCTAATAAATTTTAATGAATGATCTGCAAATTGTTGAAGATAAGCCAAACCTAATGTCCGATATACATGAACAAAGATATAATACCATAGTGGCACTAATATGCTCGAGTATTAAAAATAGCTACTCTTTTATAATAACATACCCTTTTTTTTTTTGTTTGAAAGTTTAATAATCGTCCAATATATGTATATTGAGTAGTCAAACGATGATCTTTGAATGTTGTAGGTTCAAAGTTAAGCTTTACTTTATAAATAAAACGAAATGCATTCTAGATTTGAGTATATTGGGTGCTTTTGCATGCCAGTAAAGTTTAGTGTCGCAAAAAGCGCACAACAGTATCCTACAATTAACGGAAATAATTGACACAACACGAACCACTGGCATATCTTCAATAATGGCAACACCGAATATACGTCCGTTACCAGAACACCTACAAGAGGTGGCTATCAAAGAGTTGAATGAGAGACCTGAACGGCTGGCAGAAGATCTGGAGGCSCTAAAGGATTGGGCTATAAAGGAGCCACATTTAAATGTGCGACTCGATGATCAATTGCTGGTGGCATTCCTGCGCGGCTGCAAGTTCAGTTTAGAGAAAGCGAAGTCGAAATTAGATTGGTTCTATACATTAAAAACTAAATATCCGGAATACTACACAATACAAAATCCAGATGTGCCGTATTTTAGTGAACTCGTAAAATATGGGTAAATATTACACTTGTCATTTTTCACGGCTTAATAATAGCGGATTTAAATTGGAATTTATAAAATACTTACGACACAGATATGTGGAAATGAAGTCATCAGTAATATAAAAACTTCCTTTTATATGTTGCTCGTAATTACTTACGTCAAAGCTTATATGAGTGAGATTATTATCGCGTTCCACTGGATGCAAGGTAAAAAGCATAAAAAATTCCAGCATGCTCTTTGGAAACAAATAAAATATTTCGATTATTTWCGTGGGATATACACTCGTCCTTTGTTTGAAGCTAGTATCCCAGAAATAGCCAGATAGATTCCATACAATATATGGCCGACCACATATAAATACATACATATGTTGAGATGCATCGCATGTGCCGCGTTGTAATACTTACAACGGCAGCACAAGCAGTTGAAGAGCTCGATTTTGTATGCGATTTTTCGGCACGTGTTTGAGATAAGAGGAAGTTATCTAGTAATCACTGCAATATATGCAAAATTAAAGCATGACACTAACCGTACCTTTGTAACGCTCCTCAAATCCTCCCTATATCAACCACATCTATCCCTTATGACCCTTAAAATAACAAGAACCCATTTCTTAAACCTATTGTTAATTCAAAAATACTTTTTTTATTTCACACAGTGCGGGATTAATATTGCCCATACCACTAAATGAGACTGGACCACGCATTGTATTCAGCCGTTTTGGTATTTATCCAGTTGACAAATATAAACTCAAAGATATAGCGCCTACAGCGTATGCACAACAGGAGCTAGCTATGCGCGGTGATGACACTGTAGTGGTGAATGGTTTTATTAATCTGATAGACCTTGAAAAAGTAGACGCTGCACATTTTGTACAATATACACCGACTATTTTAAAGAGCGCCATAGATTTTGCCGAGAAAGCCTTACCATTGCGTCAGACCTCAGCACATTTCTTTAATGTACCAGCCGGTTTCGAGAGGCCCTACAATATGATAAAGCCGATGATTTCATCCAAACAGAGGGAACGCGTGAGTATGCAAAAGATCATTTTAATTTATAACAATTGTACATATAATGCTTTCTTATACTCTGTCAAAAATAAAACAGGTTTTTTTGCATGGCAACAATTTGGAGACACTTTATGCTCATATACCACAAAAATATATGCCCAAACAATATGGCGGTGAAAATGGTTGTCTTGTTGAACTAGAGAACTCCACAATCAAASAATTTCTTGATCACCGTGATTATTTCAAAGAGGATCTCAAATATCGAAATAATGAGGAGCTACGTCTTGRCAATCAACCGGATTATGAAAGTTTGTTTGGTATGGAAGGTTCATTCCGTAAAATCTCGCTGGACTAATCTTTTACCCATCAGTCCTTTAAAGATAAGAAGTCATAAAAAAAAAGAAAGAAGAAATCTCAATAAAAGTAAAATGTTTTGTTTTATTTTAATTTTGGCAACAATTGGTAATAAAGAATGCCTTAAGGGATCGTCTCAGTGCGAAATTTTCGAAAAATCTTTATTTTGTTTGTTGTCTTATTAAATATCTTATTAAAAAGTTTCGGAGATACAGCTTTGAGAACTTCTGCGCTTGAGGCTAGCTAAGTTAAGTGTGAAGTTTTAAACGCGTTTTTCTCGAAACAGTGTTTTTGAAAATGATTGGCAAGTTTTCGCAAGAACTACTCAACTGGTCTTCATGAAATTTCACACAGGTYTTTGAGATACAATTCTTGAGGACCTGAACGAAGGATTTTTTCATTTTTACAATCACAACTATTTGAAAATAAATGTCGCGAAATTCTCACTCAAATTTTAGTTTTTTTTTTTTTGAAAAATGTCTGGCAAACATCCAATTTTCAGTGTTATTTCCTTTGTCCAAGTTCTAAGTTAAGGTTTTTTCCAAAGCACGTATTTCTTTCACTTTAGATGATTCTGTGTAAAGAGTTATTCTGCCAACGAGGGAGCATCTTTTTTAAGAGGGGTCACCTTAAATGAGTTTTACGGTAGTAGTTTTCCATCAATAAAATATGCGATACATTTTAATTTTTTTCTTATTTATATGAAACATATTATGTACGTATGTATGTAGTGAGGTAATGCTGAACCAGCTTAGGGATTTACCAAAACTCATAGATGATATTGTTTTACTTAATTAACAAAACTCAATGAAATATATGACAATGTAAGAAACATGTGCGCTTTTAATTAAACTTCGGTTGTTTTCCACTAATATTACGAATAACATAACACAAGCAGACATCAGTAGCATAGAAGATAATGTTGAAATTCACTTTCTCTATATCACCATTAAGAGCTCTTTTGAGAGATCTTCATAATCACACTCTTCACTTCGGTGTAGTTTTGTAATGCATATTCACCGTTTTCGCGACCATGACCGGACATCTTGTAGCCACCGAAGGGCGCTTGTGCCATCAATGCGTTGTATGTGTTTACCCAGACGGTACCGGCGCGCAGGCCCTGCACGATGTAATTAGCCTTATCGATATCACGTGTGAAGACAGCCGCCGCTAAACCATAATCAGATTTATTGGCACGTTCAATTACCTCATCCAAAGACTTGAAACGAATGAGCTGTTGTACGGGTCCGAAGATTTCATCGCGTGCAATTGTCATGTGATCGTGCACATCGGCGAATACAGTCGGCTCAACAAAGTAGCCAGGCAAGTGAGAGGCTCGACTACCGCCAGCAACCAATTTGGCACCTTCGTTTTTACCCTGTTCAATTAAGCCGAGTATACGATGCAATTGATCTTGATCGATTTGTGGTCCTTGTTCCACATGCAATTCAAAGGGATTACCAACGGTACGTTTTTTAGCACGCTCAGCGCTGCGTTCAACAAACTCATCATAGATTTTATCTTCAACAAAGGTACGCGAACCAGCACAACAAGTTTGTCCCATATTGAAGAAAAGACCAAAGTGTGAAGTCTCTACGGCATAGTCCATATCAGTATCAGCTAAAACAATGTTTGGACTCTTGCCGCCCAACTCCAAAGTGACACGTTTCAAATTGCTACGACCCGAAGCTTGCTGTATCAGTTTGCCAACCTCAGTGGAACCGGTGAATGCAACTTTATCGACATCATGATGATTGGCTAGAGCAGCACCAGCATCGCCAAAACCTGGCAACACATTTACCACACCTTCTGGGAAGCCAGCTTCTTTGATCAATTGCGCAATATAGAGCGCAGACAAACTTGTCTGTTCTGCCGGTTTTAGCACAATGGTATTACCAGTAGCCAGTGCTGGTCCCAATTTCCAAGCCATCATAAGAATAGGGAAATTCCATGGTATAATTTGTGCACAAACGCCAACGGGTTCATGACGTGTGTAAGCAAAGTAATCACCATCTACAGGTATGGTCTTTCCGTGATTCTTATCAGCCCAACCGGCGAAATAGCGTAAGTTCTTAATAGCCGCCGGCACATCAACATTATAGGCGACAGCATAGGGTTTGCCATTGTCCAATGTTTCCAAACTCTGGGAGTAAAAAAAGCGCTGGTTGTATAACAGAAAATTATAATTGCGCCACAGGACTTACCGCTAAATATACACGATCGCGCTCCATCAAATCAGCTAACTTATACAAATGTACACCACGCTCGGAGGCATCCATGTGACGCCATGGTGAACCAACTCTGCAATGATGAATGAATTTATAAAGTTGAAATTTTATGTATGTATGTATGTATGCTGGCTCAACACTAACTTGAAAGCGGTGCGAGCGGCCTGTACAGCGATGTCAACGTCTTCCTTGCCGGCGCACTGAATTTCAGCAACATTCTGTTCGGTAGTGGGATTTATGGAGCCGAATGTTTTACCACTTTTGCTCTTATGCCATTCGTTGTTAATAAAAAGCTAGAAYGAGTAATTAGCATAGACGATAAAATAAGAATATTAAATAAAAGAATAAAGCCAAATTAATTATGTATTCGAATCGAGTGCTGTAAGCTAGTTTTTACAAAAGCTCTTGGCTATAATAGATTTAGATGAGCGAACTACGATTTTAATAAATACTAAAAAAAAAACTCAGCTAGTATTCTTTATACAAAATATGAGCTACTGGGTTTTATAATTAAGCTTCCATTTTTTTATTTAGACAGACCAAAACTGTTCTCCAATGACATTATATACCTAACGATTACGTAGAGTTTTGAAATTTCAAAAAATTGTTTTTTTTTTGTAGAATATAATCCGAAAGTTTAAAGGATAGATAGATATGAATTCAATCTTTGATCGTGTTTTTCTCGAAACATAGTTTTGAAAGCCGATAATCACTATTTCTCAGAAACTAGTGAAGCAATCTTATTGAAATTTTTCACAGTTAAATTTATAGGTTAAATTATATTTATAAAAAAGCAATATGTTGTGGACTCTAATGTACCCTCGATTTTAAATTCACATAATTTCGAGTGCCGTCTTTAATCTTGTGTTCAGGAAAATTGGACGATCCAATGGACCTAAACGCTCAGCTGCAATATTTCATAGGTCCATACATATTTGTTGTCGTAAGTAATCTAACAACATTATAACGGGCGTAAGGAACTTCGTTAGTTCCGTTCCCCCGATAATGGGGTTTTCGTAAACAGATCGGACCAGGATTTTTTATGCGTTCAGGGACAGTCAACTCGGCAAAATTCTGCCGTTACTGCAACAATAACAACAAAGTCGTTAATTCCAACTTGACTGTGACCTTGCCAAATACTTAGGGAGTGCGAACTTACTACAAGTCTCGCAGGGCCGTCAATATATAAAAAAAAAAACAACATCCAAACCAAATATATTTTTGAATAAAGTTTTATTGAAAATTTAATAAACCAAAAATACAAAACTATTTATTGAAACTTAATTAGTTGAATTCAAAATATTTTATTAAATAAAAACTGAATTTTTTATAAATAATATACTTCTGCGGTATTTAAAAAAATTGTAGGTGAGAATTTMAATAAGATTGATAAATATGTTGAGTTGCGACCTCTTCAAAACGTATCGCCAATAAACGTTCGGTTTTTATTGCTTCTGAATGTTCACCAAGTAAGCAAAAAACTCCCAAATCAATTTCATTTTGCTTTAACCATCTTGGTGACCAAAATATATCATGCTGACCCTTAGGCATTTCTATTTTATTATCATTATAAGAGGGACAACGTACGGGTTTAGCTATGCTCGATACAAATTGAGCCCTTGATCCATACGACTCATACTCAATTCTTTCATTCACAATTTCCTTTGAGTACTTTCTACCCATTACACATATGATACCTCGTATTGTAGAAATATCTTCATTCACGTCGCATTCGTCTGGCATTATGTCATTAGGATTAGAAAGAATAGTATTGGCAAGAAATTCATCTTTTCCATCTACCTCAGCCGTGCTCCATTTAGCACCGGGTATTGGATTGTGCTGCCAGAAATGCTTGCGTATTTCCACTGAAGTTTCCGGATCAGCGAGTGTATTGACAATTTCACGTAAGTTAGTGAAACGTACATTGATAGGATCGCACCGTTGTTCATCTTTTAAAAGCGGCAAAAATGGCACAAAGCAATCGGGTCCATATTTCACGAAACCAATGGCAGATAATATTCGATGTATAACAGCAAAGTCTTCGGGAAATCTATTTTTAACTATCTCAAATAATTCCAAATCTGGATAATATGGTTGATCGGAAATATTGGGATTTATAAACGAATGTCTAAAACCTTCATTTATTTTCACATGCAACCTCAATAACGTAACACGATACAACGCATTTGTCAGGTCATACCAATTGAAATCTGTGTATTTATTCCCTAACAAGCGCCGCATTTTGGTAATTAAAATACGAATGGTAAAACCAACTGATCGCGTACTGATTGGTAATAATATGGGACTGGAAGACATATTTATTTATTCGTAATAACCAATGGATTTTTTCGAAAAAAAAACTACCTCGTCAAATGATGAAGAATTAAAATTGTATTTTTTCGTTGAAATGCTTAACTCTTCCGAAATAGTCTTTCCACAACTGATCATACATTGTGGAACTTGTTTAACAAAGCCTTGCCAATAGGTTGCAAAAAATATTGTCGCTACAAAGCTTTTGCTTGTGACGTGAGAACCCGGCACTGAATTGTCAATGCAAATCGAGAATGATAGAATACAATCCAAGCGTCCTATGTATTCATTATAATTAAACATATGTATGTATTTTATATTATCAGGTAATGAAGTCACGTAGCAAGATTTGTTTTTATATTTACTACATGAGATTCATTAAATTTCCACACTTTTAATAGCATTGTTAAGATTTTATCGCAAAAATATACTTTAATCTTATCAAAGCACCAGCAGCGTATACTAAGCCTACAAATATTTTTGTCACATTTCTTTATATGTATTATGTTAAAATCACAACTCTGCAGTTATTAAAATTGTTTAAAAGTTTTAAAAATTTACTTAAGCGAGGAATTTGTTGCCGATATTGATTTACATGTATATAATGCAGTTGTAGTTAGCAATTATTCAATATTATTTGTGGAATGTAATTGAATTTCTATAATGTATTTTAACACTATTCATCAAAAGATAAGCATATCAATTAGACTGTATAATTCATTTTATTCGTTTATCCTTCCCGGCGACGATAATAAATTATGGCGGAAACTAGAAAGAAATTCCCAATAATAAACATAGAAACTAAGTATGCAAAAAATATGTTAACTTTTTTGGCCAAATATTATCACGTTTAGTAATTAGTTTTATGCACATGTGAAAATGTCTAATCTAATCTAAAACAAGTAAGGAAGGGCTAAGTTCGGGTGTCACCGAACATTTTATACTCTCGCATGATACAGTGATAATCGAGATTTCAGACGTGGTTGTGAACCGATTTCACCCATATTTGGTACATGTCATGAAATATTATATATCGAATTTCATTGAAATCGGTCGAGTACTTCCTGAGATATGGTTTCTGGTCCACGAGTGGGCGACGCCACGCCCATTTTCAATTTCTAAAAAAAGCCTGGATGCAGCTTCCTTCTGACATTTCTTCCGTAAAATTTAGTGTTTCTGACGTTTTTTGTTAGTCGGTTAACGCACTTTTAGTGATTTTCAACATAACCTTTGTATGGGAGGTGGGCGTGGTTATTATCCGATTTCTTCCATTTTTGAACCTGTCTCTTATACACATCTAGATGTGTATAAGAGACAGGTATATGGAAATGCCTAAAAAAACGGCTCTATACAGTTTGGTTGACATAGCTACAGTAGTTTTCGAGATATGTACAAAAAAGTTAGTAGGGGGCGGGGCCACGCCCACTTTTCCAAAAAAATTACGTCCAAATATGCCTTCCCTAATGCGATCCTTTGTACCAGATTTCATTTTAATATCTTTATTTATGGCTTAGTTATGACACCTTATAAGTTTTCGGTTTCCGCCATTTTGTGGGCGTGGCAGTGGGCCGATTTTGCCCATCTTCTTATGGAGCCAAGAAATACGTGTACCAAGTTTTATTATGATATACCAATTTTTACTCAAGTTACAGCTTGCACGGACGGACGGACAGACGGACGGACGGACGGACGGACAGACAGACATCCGGATTTCAACTCTACTCGTCACCCTGATCACTTTGKTATATATAACCCTATATCTGACTCTTTTAGTTTTAGGACTTACAAACAACCGTTATGTGAACCAAACTATAATACTCTCTTTAGCAACTTTGTTGCGAGAGTATAACAATGATAATTCCGCAGAAAATATATGTACTAAAACACTACAAGCTTAGAATATCTTGATAAATTTTTTGATTGTTTTTTTTTTTTTTTTTTTTTAATATTTTATTTTTTTGTTTTGGATCGCAAATTCTCACAATAATGTGCGATTATAAATAAATTCATATCGCTTGCGATAACTTAGTGTTTGAATAAAAGAAAAATAATACTTATTTTTTAGTAGAAATATCGAAAGGATTGACCAACAAAAAGTGAAGTTATGTTATTAAAAAATATGAGCTTATAAAAAAAATAAAAATATAAATATAAATAAACACGTGAGGAAGGGCTAAATTGGGGTGCAACCGAACATTTTACACTCTAGCAACTTGCTAGAATTAAGGGCAGTAAAATACCTTAAGGGGTAAAACGTCAAACAGAGAATCGGAATCTAAGCATTTTATATAAAAAATGTACTCTATATAACTCCTACACTCTCCAACATATTCGGCATAAGGTATAAATACCCATTTATCCCATATAAATATATGGGAGTTGTGGTAGAATGTACCTCACATACAATCACCAATCTTGATATAAGTTATATGGGGGCTAGATCAAGTTTTCGCACAATTTTATTCATTTTATGATGCACAGTTATGAGTAAAACACGCTCTCTCTTTTTCATTTACATAATTCACATATTAGCCAATATAAGCGATATAAAAACCCCCGGAAGTTCGAAAATCTTTATATTAGGTATATAGGGGCTCAGGGAAGTATTGACACGATTCAAACCATTTTTAATACACAAAGTTCTATAGGAAATGCAGGAAATKCATTTTAATATCCCGATATTTTCGGTCAAAAATCAACCATACATATTGGGGTCCACATATTCGGTACCTAGCGGCTTGTACCGGTTTAGTTGGATTTTAAAACAATTGCTTACTGATTTGTGAACATTTGAAATAGTGCAACACAATTATTTAACTACTCAATAAAATTATTTACAAACATTTTTAATAATACACCTTTTGCTGTAGTTTACTTAGTGAAGGCGAAAAAAAAATATTAAAAAATGAGCAACATATTAAGCTAGTTTTTGTTTTCAATAGAAATTTGCCTACTGATTTCAATTTTGTTGCGACCGCTCAGCTGTTTTAAAAGTCATCAATCATTGCTGCTAAGTCGCTGCTTGCCGTATAAGCTTTTAGAAGCTGAGCGCCAACTTGAAGCTTAGCATTATCAGCTAAGCATGACTTGTTCGTTTTTTTTTTTTGTTTTTCATAACTAAACGATAACCAAGAATACAAAAAATTATCAGCAAGCACATACTTTCGAAACTTCATTATCACAATGCAATACATTTAATTGTATCGCTAATTTTTTTAAATGTTTTTTTTTTTTGCAAAGTTTTGCAACTCACCAATAATATTTTTTGTCTATAATTTAACAACAATAGATTTTTCTGCAATTATTAGCAATTTAAATTTATTTTACTAATCATCTTGATTTTTGTTGTTGCATTAATCAATATTCACATAAATAGCTGCTGTGAATGTGCAAAACTATGTATATAATTTAAACTAATGCAACAATAAAAGACAAAATGATTAGTCAAATCAATTAAATTTTTAAATAACAATAAACATGCCTCTTCTGTGGAATATATTCGCTAGTCGAAAAAGTCTTTTCGTATTTTGTCAATTGTATGTCGTTGCAGTATATCTGCAGTGCTACCAATCACATTGTGTCATACCATATAGTGTTGGAAAGTTGGAAATTTTAAGCTTCATTTAACTTAATTATTATAAGTTCGGGGAAGTTGCTATATTTTAAAATATTTTATATTAAGAAAGGGAAGAATGCCACGCAAGCCACCAATGAAATTTGTGAAGCTTACGGTGACGATGCTGTATGAGTTCGTGTAGCATAATAATGGTTTCTGCGCTTCCGTTCTGAAAATTTCGAAATTTCGATTTACACTAATAAAAGTTTTACACTGATGGTATATTGTTTCAAGTGGAAAAGTGACAAAAAGTGGTCGACCATATGTATTAGGATAAATATAAAAAAGTAAGTTGAAGTTTGATTATAAATACGAAAAGACTTTTTCGACTACCAATAAGTTCATATACATACATACATACATACATACATATGTATGTAAGTAGATGAGAGCAGAAATCGTAATATTTGTATGCATTTATTTTCAATAATACAATATAAATAAACAGGTTTGTATGTATGGATGTTGTCTACAAATATACAAAGTATCACTTTGTCTAGAAAACTTGTTTACTGAACTACCTGAATGTCGGTTAATATGCAACTTAGACATTTACGCACATATGTATGTTTGCATCTATTAAAAAAAAAAGTACAAACCATGTAGGGAAAATTTGGTTGCAGTACACATAGCTAACGTTTATTTTACAAAAAAAAAATGTGTTTTTATGCATAATTTTTACATAAATTATAATGCAAGCTTTGCTTTTTCAAAATAATATTAACTAAAATTAATAATAATGCAAAAAATTGGCAATTTTAGTGAAAAATCTAAGAGCAGAGAAAAATAAAATTTTTTTGAATCATGAATTTTTGTTGCAATTCGCATCCTAAATACTTGAACTAGTTTCAGTTTTTATTATTGAATACTAGTATAGCCAAACTTTAATTTTTTTATTATATAAAATTTATATTAACCACATTTATGAACTGTAACACACAACGTTACTTACTCTACAAACGAAATTGAAAGCGCTTACCATACCATCTACGAAAAGAAGTGGTGTATTCTTGATTTCCTGCACGTACAGAGCAGAATAGATCAAAAACCCACTTGTGTGTATTGACGTGACAGGCAAAAACTCAAACCGCCAAAGTGAAAACATTATAAACTATAACTACAACAACCAAAACGAAATATAACAATTAAGGAAGGGCTAAGTTCGGGTGTCACCGAACATTTTATACTCTCGCATGATACAGTGATAATCGAGATTTCAGACGTGGTTGTGAACCGATTTCACCCATATTTGGTACATGTCATCAGGGTGTTAAGGAAATATTATTTATCGAATTTCATTGAAATCGGTCGAGTACTTCCTGAGATATGGTTTTTGGTCCATAAGTGGTCGACGCCACGCCCATTTTCAATTTCTAAAAAAAGCCTGGATGCAGCTTACTTCTGATATTCCTTCCGTAAAATTTAGTGTTTCCGACGTTTTTTGTTAGTCGGTTAACGCACTTTTAGTGATTTTCAACATAACATTTGTATGGGAGGTGGGCGTGGTTATT
>NW_017535041.1:244347-280860 GCF_001853355.1 Bactrocera latifrons | reverse complement strand
AAGTTACAGCTTGCACGGACGGACGGACAGACAGACATCCGGATTTCAACTCTACTCGTCACCCTGATCACTTTGGTATATATAACCCTATATCTAACTCTTTTAGTTTTAGGACTTACAAACAACCGTTATGTGAACAAAACTATAATACTCTCTTTAGCAACTTTGTTGCGAGAGTATAAAAAAATTGTGCGACCGGCTGCTATACACTACCTACTACCCGGCATATACAAGGTATATATGTATGAATTTCTGGTTTATATAAAAAAAAGTACATACACAAATACACTAGCTGTATGTGATGTGCTGAACACATTGAGTGCGACACGACATGGCAGTATGACAGTGAATTTGTTCAAAGTGAAATTTTTTATCAAAAAATTAGTAAATAAGTAAATTTATTTGCTTTAAATTATCAATTGTTTCTATCACCACTCTACCTCATCTCTCTACTGTCATCCTCCTATCATCGGCAAATATAAAAATATATTGAAGTTAGCGAGAGCGACAACTGTCGGCCTGCAGTCGTGTAGACGTGCAGCTGTCAAAATAACTGTCCTTAAGAACGTGTGTATTTTAATATTTGACAGATGTCTCGCGCTCAATGTGTTCAGCACATGAGATGAATGTATAAAAACATGCAAAACAGCAAAACCTGCAAAGAACACTAACAAGAATTGAGAAATTGAGAAAATTTTATTAGCGCCAATTCGCCTTCTCAAAAAGAATAAACAAATCAATGTTCAAATGGCGTGAGGCAGGAAATTCTGCGAATTAGATAAATTAAACGCTCGAATATAATCGAACAATCTATGTAKGTATGTACATATATACAAATAAATATGATTGGAACAAAATACGTCACACATCATAAATTTATATGTATGTATGCATACATATATAGAAAATAATAATATATGTAATTAAGCTGTACTTACGCCCGTATAGAGGATCTCTGGATTATAATGTGGATCCGGTACTTGGCTGGAGTACTTGGCTGCGCTGCCATTCAAAGAGGCGACTAAAGTTTTACCGGAAGACACCAGAGCATTATTTCTCAACAAACGTAACATGCTTGACCGTTACTTTGCTCTTTTAGAGRTTGAAATTAATAAAACTATATAGCAAAACTAATTTTAATTATGTGACACTGCAATTATTTATAGTGGTTATTCGTGCATTCGCTTTCGTCTTCACGAGATTTCACACTTATGTATATTTGCTTCGAATGTCTTTCGCCAACTGCTGGTCGCGTAGCTGTTTCGTACTATATGTTTTATGTTTATTGTGGCCGGTTGGGCGCAACGATGTGGGTAAAWGATGGATGATAGGCAAAAATTGCTATACTAGTGATAGCTAATGGCGACAGCTGTTAGCTGGGAACAGTTGTAGCGGAAGCTTTGCGTTCGGGCTTTATATTTTCTTTTTGTGGATGAGAACGCTTATGCGAACCGTTACTATTTAAAGTTTTTGCTAAAAGCTTTTATGGCAGCTTAACAAAATATAAATTATAAATATAAAATATAAATTAATTAGAATATTTTAAATAAATATTTAAAATTTTTGAATTAGAAATTACTCGTTCCTAATTAATTAACCAAAATATAAATTAAACAGTTATAAAAGCATATTTATTATTCTTCTTTACCGGCGAAGATACCGCTTACGCGATTATAGCCGAGTTAGCAACAGCGCGACAGTTTTCGCAACATGGCGCCTATTGGAAATTCCAAGCGAAGCCAGGACCTTGTCCACCTGGTCTTTCCAATGGAGTGGAGGTCTTCCTCTTCCTCTGCYTCCCSCGCCGGGTGCTGCGTCGAATACTTTAAGAGCTGGAGTATTTTCGTTCATATGTGCGGTATGACCTAGCCAGCGCAGCCGCTGTCTCTTAATTCGATGAACTTTGTCAATATCGTCGTATATCTCATACAGCTCATCGTTCCATCGAATGCGATATTCATCGTGGCCAACACGCACAGGACCATACATAAATCTTTCGCAGCACCTTTCTCTCGAAAAGTTGTAACGTCGAGTGTGTCGTGTAAGTGGTTTAAGACTTWTTAGAGCGCATGGCCATGCCTTATTTTTCAAAATTTTTTTCTTACACGTACCCCTTGCCACTGCAATCACCTATACTCAGTTAGAGGTCTATATCCTAATTTAGTGCTTACTTATGGCATGGTTTTCGGTTAATGGCGTTTCGTAGGCGTGGCAGTGATCCGATCACGCCCTTCTTCAAGCTCGATCTCTTTTTTTTGCCAAAGAACGCGCATACCAAGTTTCATCAAAATTTCTCAACTTTACTCAAGTTACAGCTTGCACGGACGGACCGACGGACAAACAGGCAGAAAGTCACCCGGATTTTAACTCGCCTCTCCATTCTAATCATTTATATATACATAACCCTATATCTATCTCGTTCTTAAAAAAACTCTTATACTCTGTAGCAACATGTTACAAGAGTATAATGAATTAATTGATACATTTGTTTATTATGACGCCCAACATTAATGTTGGTAGCAATAAATATTCTCAATATGTATTTTAATATTTATCGATGTATGTATGTATGTATTCCATATAGTTATATGAATAATTCAGAGAGTAAAATAATGCGAGATTTATAAAGCCTAACACTTCTACGCAAATAACATTTGGTAGTTGATATTATTATAGACAGGTATAATACCTCATCTACCTAACAGATAAATACATATTTAATTACAAAATTGTACAGTATACATCATAGTTTATCTATAAGCAGACAAAATACGTTTAAAGTCTACTTGGTTTATCTAATCAGCACAAAATTTCACTATCTTGTTCATAGCAGAGCTATTTCAATGTTATACTGGCAGTAGAGCTCAGAGGCATTTCAACGGATACACAACAAAAAAATATCATAAATATTTAGAAAATGACTGAAAGGTCAGTAGATATACGCCCGCTAACACCAGCGCTACAGCAGAAGGCGTTAAATGAGTTGAATGAGAAGCCCGAAAATCTAGCGGCAGATGTCGCAGCGCTTCGAGCTTGGTTGCTCAAACAGCCACATTTGAAGACGCGTCAAACTGATCAATTTCTAGTCAACTTTTTACGTGGCTGCAAATTTAGTTTGGAGAAGGCGAAACGCAAACTGGAACAGTATTACACGCTACGTGCAACGTTGCCAGAACTCAATCAACACAATTTCGTTGATGATCAACGTTTGCGCGCCATTATACGTTTGGGGTAAGCTAGCCACCGGCTTTTTACTACATAAATAAATAACAAAATAAGTGCAAATTCTTCAAGTGTTACGCTCTACTTACCGCTGCCGTTAATGGAGGACGGACCATGCATAATGCTAATACGACCCGGTAAATGCAATCCACAGGAATTCAATCTAACGGATTTATTGCGCGTAAGCTTCCTGCTACAGGAAATTAGTCTTATCAGCAATGACAATATGATTATTGGCGGTTTCATGCAAATCGGCGATTTTGAGGATTTCAGCATGGCACATTTGTTACAGTTGAGTCCAACACTAATGAAACGTTTCGGCTTCTACATGGAAGAGGGTATGCCGATGCGCATAAAAAATTCTCATTTCTTTAATACGGGTGTGATCTTTGAAAAGTTGTTTGCCACAATCAAGTTAGTGCTGCCAGCAAAGATGGTCGAGAGGGTGAGTTGTTAATTTTGAAAACTAATAAAAAAAAGTAGTAATGCAACCTTATCAGTTCTGTCCCCAGGGGACTCGCCGGATATGCAATAAAGTCTGTCTCTTTCCATTGCAGGTTCAAGTGCACGGCACATTCGAGTCGCTTTGCAAGGCTGTGCCCATCAAGTGTCTTCCAAAGGATTATGGTGGTGAAAATGGTAGCATTGAGGAAGTTGCGGCAAAAACTGAGCAGTTATTCTTAGATTATCGTGAGTATTTACTGGATGAACGGAACTATGGTGTTGATGAAAAGTTGCGCGTTGACGATGTCTCTAATTTGGGGGAGGCATTCGGTATTGATGGCTCATTTAGAAAGCTAAATTTGGATTGAACAAAATATAAGAAATACAATATTTTTCGAATTACTATAAAGCATTTTTTAAACTTAATATTTTTTATTAGAAGACAATTTTTCAARAAACTTTAACACAAATCAACATCCATCGAAAGAAATTTTATTCAAATGAAATCATGCTTCAAAAAGTTGGTTGTTATGTCGCGATAACGGTCGCCATTTTTGTATCTGTTCAGGTCGCTCTTCGTCCCAAATGCGGCAAGTTTCCTCGTATACATACATATACTGAGCCAGAAATGGGCCTCATCGCTGAACAAAATTTATATCGAAAACGTCGGATCTTCTTGGAACTTTTCAAGACCACATAGAGTGTCGCGTAGGTTGGTTGAGCAACTTCAGTTCTTGCCCAAGCTTTCAATTTAAGACCTGGACGTAAAATGCACCAAGTAGTTCCGCACGTCAGTTGGAGTTGTTGCAAACGACCCCGAATCGACTCCCCATTTTTACGAAGCATTTTGATTTTTTTCCTTCGTCCCGTAACTAGTTTATGATCTTGGTTAAAACACATACTATTTCCTTTTTACTTTTGTTAATCCTGATGGGAGGCACTTTTTCTCCGCGAGACTGCCGGAATTTCATAAAATCTTTTTAAAATATGTGTCTTTGGAATAATAATGAATATTTAATTTTTTATATGTAAAAAAAGAATTATTGAAAATAAGCAGTTTTTAGCTCAACGAAACCCATGTAACAACTTAAGCATTATCAAGTGGGAAGCGTGTATTAATCACATACAAAAACCAATAATAGGCTAGTCAGTGTCAAACGCCAAATTATGTATGTATGTACATAAAATTGTATAGTTAATGTTAATATGTAAATATATACAAAGTGCTTATCTGTCAGACATTTGACAGTAGATAAATGATTTAGCATTTTTCCATTCTATATTGTTTATTCTATACTATCTACTCATAATTGAGCCAATCATATTTTTCACAGATAAATGTCAGAATAATTAGCTACGTACCGACATCAGCAACTCTCTTAGATATTATGGGCTCATAAAAATGGTTATTCACCATAGTTAATTTAGTATTAGACTGAAGTAGAAATTTCTGATAATAACTTTGGTTTAACAATGACTCACTTAATGGCGGTACTTATTAGTAAACTGTAAAAAATAATTTGGGAAAAAGTATTTTTTTTTTTTTAATTATGAAGTAAAGTAAGGTAACGAACCGCGTATAAAATTTCACCACAGCAATCTGAATTTTGTGCGCAATGAAATTTTTTGTAATAAAATCTGCTATCTATAGAATTTTATAATTTCATTGGCAACCCTAATTTAATAGACATTTATGAAGGGATTAATAAAGTAGTTAAAACCGACAAAAATTAATAAAAATTTTCTAATTTTAAGGTACGGACAATCTGGGAGTGTAAACAACAGTTTAGCTCGCCACACTACCAATATGTTAGTTACTGCTATTAAAAAATAATAACTAAAATCTGAAATTCTAAAATCCTCGATATTAGCTTAGATTTGCGATTGACATATTTTGTAACCTTAATTTCCGTTTCTGGTTTCTTGATAACAATTTATAACCGAATACAAAACAAGCACAATGAGGAATAAAAAATTTAGCCATAAATCTAGGCAGCGCGGAAGCTCTGTATTAAATGTACCAAACGCATGCAAGTAAGTTTATGTGCACCTGTTACAAAAATAAGTATATGAACCCAGATGAACTTTCATCGCTTTTTTGGTGTTCTATTGGTATGTTGATAACAACTGTTTACGTAGGGAGAAACACCTCAAAGAGAGAAACTTACCATATGTACATATGTGTTTACGTATAAATACAGGTGGCTAACAAGAATTTAGCAACACATTATTTATGGTACATAAATAAATATCACGGAAATTGTTCAAAACTGGTCGTCGCATTCAAGGGGTTACATGGGTTTACGAGTTTAAAAAAATCGACTTTTTATTGTCTTATTAAAACGTCTTCAACACCTCTAGAATATTCTTCTAAGTTTTCAAGTTGAACTGAGTAATAGTTTTGGAGATACAGCCTTGAGAACTTATGCGCTCGAGGCAAGCTGGGCTACGTTCGCCRTCTTTAAACACGTTTTTCTCGAAACTTTCTTTTTTTTTTGAAGTCGGTTGGCAAGATTTCTAGAGAACTACTGAACCGATCTTAATGAAATTATACACAGGTTTTTGAGATACAATTCTTAAAAACTTGGACGAAGAACTTTAATTCGATAGAAAGTTTTTGAAAAATAAAAAATTTTCGAAATTTTCCCTGATATTTTCATTTTTTGGAAAAATGTCTGCCAAAAATTAAATTTCCAGTTTTTTTCCTACGTCCAAGTTCTAAGTTAAGATTTTAACTAAAACACGCRTTTTCTCACTTTACATGTTCCTGTTAGGAGTTATTTATATTTTTTCCGAGTGGTCACCGAAAGTGGCATCACAATGGCCGAGTCCCAAGTATTTTTTTCCAAAAATTGCAGAATTTCTTCATTAATGGCGTATGTTTGTAACAATAAAACACCTAAATAAAATATTATATTTTTTATATGAAAAAAGTATTTGAAAACAGGCTCTTTTTCACGGGGGGGAAAAGCATGTAAAACCTAAAGGCAAGTCTCCTACTGCAGTAAACTTCCTATGAAACTGTGTGTTCCGCAATTTAAAATTTCCCATTGATTTAGAATATCTATAAAAAACGCAAAAGAGTATTTTGTATAGCATTCAACTTCCTACAAAATCAATGAAACGTGATATTATTTCMAGTACTTGAAAGTCACATATGCATTTTGCTATCTGATTTATTATCAAAATAAAAAACTGTATGGCAGAGGGAGGACCTTCCCGTTATAATTACTCGGAGAGATTTTTTAGAGGTGCCTAAGAAACCACATTTGAGAGTAACTAGCGAAGAAGAAATCGTTTTTGGACCCAGCCTAACGTACATACACAAATAAAAATTATTGAGCCGCGAAATCTTCGCACCAAATTTCCTATTGGGTTCCYATTACATATTTGTTAAGGCAGAGCACATAAAAGAAGGAAAAAAGAAAGTTATAGCCGAGTCTACAACTGCATATGTATATGTAAGTAAATTATTGAGCCGCCAAATCTTCGCATCGAATTTCCTTTCGGGTACACATATGTACATATATACATTTTTGTAACGCCTTGTTTTATCTATCACTCAATTAGTATGATACCGGCAGAATATACTTTATTAATAYCTCTCAGTTGCACACCTACTACAGTCGCTTGCAGTTGAGCACAACTTCAATAAGCTTAACTGTTTCAAGTACAAGTGTCAGTTTAAGGGCAACTCAGTGCGGTAGAAAAAAGAACGATTGTAGTGTAAGTTTGCACTAAGATTTATATATTTTAGCTATAGTGGAAAATAAATAAATAAAAAGCAATTTAAAATTGAAAAAWATAAAATTAAAATAAATTTTAAAATTGTTAAAAAAGCTTCAAGTTAATGAAAATGCAATTTACTGTCTGCTTGTTATACATAAGTATATATGTATGTACGTGAATACAGTTGTACAAAGAAAAAAGTCAATCATCGCATAAGTAATTATTCATTAAAAAGTGTTTTAAATTAAATAAAAAATTATTATTTATATTAATTAATTTTTTTCTTGAATTTCAACCTATGTGTGGATGTGAGTTTTAAGCTTAATAAGTTCATCCTTCCAACGGATATGTAACAAAAATAATTACTTAATTATTATAATTATAAATAATGTTATCGCGTATAACAGCAGCTAAACTTAATAGTGCAACTGATAATAAACCGAAATATGATTGAGCGTTGGCTTATCGTCGATATATCAAAGGAACGTGCGTGTGCATGTGGTTCCCATGACTAGTAAATTAAGTGTAAATGCTAAAACTCAATTCAGTTAAGTGGAAAAGTTGATATTAATAAACTAAAACTATATATGTTCAAACAAAAATCTGCTCGAAATTCGGTTAGGCATTTTAACAGCTTCCACAAACACACGGGGCGTATGAGTAATCTGCCTATATGTGTTATCTTTATATAGTATGTATAGTACATATGTACTTATTACTGTTAAGAAAAAGCTGCTGAACCTTGCGCCTAAAGTTCTATGCACTTAAGTAGCAAAAAATATTGGGTAGTCGAAAAAGTCTTTTTGTATTTCTAATCAAACTTCAATATATTTTTTTATATTGTATATAAACCTAAATATGTATTGCATCAATCCTGTGCCCAAAAAATGCGGTGACATTATATTTATTTTGAAAATTCTTWATTTATTATTCCAAATAAATTTCATCCCCTTCAAAGTAATCCCCACTAGATGTAGTACATTATGCCAACGGATTTTCCAATCTTCGAAACACTGGTTGTAGTCAGTTCCGACTTCGCTTCTTTTGAGCTTTTCGAACAGCCAGAAGTCGCACGGCGCCAGATCAGGTGAATACGGTGGTTGCCGAACGATATGGATTGAGTTTCTGGCGAAATGATCAATGCAAATTCTTTGCTCAACAAATTTCGACATCGCAAAAAACGAAAAACTCACTTTTAGCAGCTCACAAAACSACACGTATCTCAAACACTAATGAATATTTTGACATGAAATTTGACATAAATGTGACTGACAGTACTACCAACCTAAAAAAAAATAATTATCCAAATCCTTCTGTATATATATATATACAGTTGATCTTCTCTAACTCAAATCAACATAATCCACAAAAAAAGTTCCAGTTGAAGAGACTTTGAGTCATGGCAGCAAGTTTGTATGAAATTTGACKTTTATTGGCAATTTTCTTGAACTGGAGTTGTTATTATGGAGAACTTCAAGTCATAGAAGTTCGAGTTATAAAAGTTAAACTGCAATATGTATGCATAATATATATATATTTTTTACAGCTCAAACACAGTTATGTGTTACCGTCCACAAGTCCTCATTTGTACAGCTTATCACTGCTATTATTCATTTTCATTAACATTTTTTGATATCTTTGAGCTGACACATTTGACACAAATGTAAATTACGCTTATGTATAACTACAAACATACATACGTGTATATGCACGTAGAGAGGTGTATGTACAAAAATAAGCAAATTCATTCAACTTTTGAATTCTTAATAAACAATTGAAAAATATATTGTGTGTGGTTCAATGTACATACAAGTATCTTTTACATAAAATACGTATATACTTACATATGTGTACATACTTAATAAACGCAATATATAACTTTGTTAGGTTAAAAAATATATAATTAGTTTTTTGTATCTGTGAGTAAATATAATTTTTAACACTTTAACTGATAAAGCGATTATTTATCTTGTTCATGTGGAGAAGCATGACAACAGCTTAATAGACAAGGCATACACATCTTATAGAATAAAAAATAACAACGAGCACTTGGCTTGCAAAATACCAGAATTTCTTACAGATCAAACGACCAACTTAATTCTAATCTAGTAGCTGAAAGCCGGAGAATTTGTGATATATATAAAACAACTKAAAAAAGGAATAAAAAAGAAATAACGTTAGCATCGATTGCACTGCAGTTTCACAACTTTTTTTGTGAGCTTAAAGCGATGCMTTGGATAATATCAAATAAATGAGGCTTGAGTTCACTTGGTCACTTGTATGGCGGCTAAATGTTATAGTGGACCGATATCAGCGGTACCGAAAAATKACCAGCTTATTGGTTAAACTGAGGGACCAATTCGCATATATATATAATATATACATACGTATATACGGGCAGACAGACAGGGATAAATCGACTCAACGGATTTTGCCGTTAATTTAGATTTAGTAATCGAAAAAGTCTTTTCGTATTTTTTTAATAGATGGCTTTGAAGTAGTATATCTCCACTGCTACCAACAACACTGTGTCATACCATATAGTGTTAGAAAGGTGAGATTTTAAGCTTCGTTTAACCAAAAAAAAAAAATTCGGCGAAGTTGAAAAAAAGTTACTGTTGTTCAAAAATAATGAAGACATTCGCTGTAAAGAGAGAATACCACGCAAGCCAGCAATGAAATTTCTGAAATTTACGGAGGCGATCAATTTGTGTAGCACAACAATGGTTCACTCGCCTCCGTTCAGGAAATTTCGATTTGCACTGATAAAAGTTTAGAAATACGAAAAGACTTTTTCGACTGCACAATATACATTTATTATAGGGTCTCTGACATTGGTTGTTACAAACTTCATAGCAAACTTTRTGTACCCTGTTTAGTATATACAAATATATAACAATTTTTGAATTAATGATTCCAACTATTTATGTAATAATGCTTACTTTAGGCACTAAAAGGGAAAGGCTCAGTGCACATCAAATATATTCATTGTTTGCATTAGATACAATAAGTATATATATTATATCGACAAACTCTTTGCATACACATTTATTAAATATCACGATTTCACACAGCCCTGAATGGCATGTAATTGAATTAAGTTATTCAAATTGAACTTTTATGGCAGGCAGTCAATTCATGGGACCTTGAACTTGCTACAATTTCGTGCGACTTTTAATTGCTTTAAATTCTAGAAAATGAGAAATTTGTGAATTCTGTTAAATAAAAAAATATTTAAGGAAGGGCTAAGTATGTGCGTCACCGAATATTAGATAATCTCGCTACTAAAAGAAATATTGGTTAGTCGAAAAAGTCTTTTCGTATTTTGTCAATATATATGTATATCGTTGCAGTCGTATATATCCATTGCTATCAATCACTTTGCGTCATAACAAATAGTGTTGGAAAGATGAGATCAAATATAATAAAAATAAAAAAATAAAGCTTCATTTAACCAAACAAAACTTTATTCGGGAAGTTGAAAAAAAGTTACAGCTGTTCAAAAATCAGTGAAAATAATGAAGAAATTCGCTATATTTTGAAATTTTTTATAAAAAAGTGATGCCACGTAGGGAGGCTACGAAAGAAGCTCGACGCTTGGGTATCACGCGAATTGTCTGTGAAAAGTTTACTGGACCGAAATAACATCTGCGATTCTTTGATGAAACGAAATGAAATCAACCATTTCTGAAGCGAATGGTAACAGGAGACGAAAAATGGATTAAATACGACAATAATGTGCCAAAAAGACCATGGCCCATGCTTGATGAAGCGCATTTGCCGCCTCGAAAGGTTATGCTGGGTGTTTGGTGGGACTCGAAAAGAAYCATACACTATGAGCTGCTCCAGCCTGGTCGAACGATTGATTCTACATTTTACTGTTAATAACTGATGAGATTGAAGCAAGCGATAAAAAAAAAAACGGCCAGAACKGATCAACAGAAAAAGCTTTGTCTTCCATCAGGACAACACTGGACCACACACATCTTTGATAACTCGGCAAAAACTGGGAGAGCTTGGCTGGGAAGCTTTGATGCATCAAGCTATAGCCCTGACCACGCAGCATCGGACTTCCATTTGYTTTGGTCAATGCAGAACTCCCTTAATGAAGTAAAGTTGGCTTCAAGGGAAGCCTGTGAAAATTACWWGTCGCAGCTTTTCGCCGAGAAACCAGAAAAGTTTTACACTGATGGAGTAATGTTTCTAGCGGAAGGGTGGTCGACCAAAACGATACATATTTGGTTCATTAAAGTTCATTATAAATTTAAAAAAATAAGCTGAAGTTTAGAAGATTAGAAATGCGAAAAGACTTTTTCGACTACCCAATATAAAAATTAAAGTATTGTAAACCGACTACATACACAAACTATATAATTAACATTATATGTTATAACGGTGGATTAGAACATAGTCATTTTACGCTACAAGCTCTTGAATAATTTATATGGTGGGTTGAATGTAAAAACTTAAGCTATGAATGGATTAACTGATAAAGTAGAAAGGCGTTAGAATGCATAACAGTGAAGTGTTAAAAATTAGCATAATTAAAAAAGAGTACTTAACAGCAGTAAATGTATAAAAATAATCGAAATCCATACAAATCGCTAATCTGATCATATAAGGCAATGAGTCCTGCAAATCAGTACACGAACGACAAACAGGTGTTCATTAGCGCAATAAAACAATTCATTTCAGCCAAGTGTTTACGAAAAAAATATAAAGATCTTACGAAAACGCTTAAAGCAAATARCTGGCCGCAGAAGCGACAATAACAACAACGAAAACGAGATAAACAACAGACAAAAGACATGTAAAGTCAATAAAAATTTATAATACATTTGTTTTTTTTAATTTTCAGTATCATTAAACTATGTCTAATATACGTCCCTTAACACCGGAGTTGGCTAAAAGGGCGCAAGAGGAACTGGGCGAAGTGCCCGACCGCATCGATGCCGATATAGAACAACTGCGCGAGTGGATACTGAAGCAGCCACACCTCACAGCACGCACAGATGATCAGTTCTTAGTAGCATTCCTGCGCGGCTGCAAATATAGCACAGAGAAGGCGAAGCATAAACTGGACAACTACTATGCAATGCGTAACGTAGTGACAGAATTGTATAAAGATCGCTTTGTTAATGAAGCGGCTATTGACATTCTACAATCTGGGTGAGTATATAATAAGTTCTTTCAAAGGGATTCAAATGGCTCTAAAATAACAGTCCTTCTTCAGAAGTCAATGTGACAAGGTATTTCTAACAACTATCTTTTAATTAGTTATCAGTTTAAGCTTTTGGTAGATTTTCTCTTAATATCGATTTAATATAATTTAAAATATATTTTAAATTGTTATACATTCTATGTGTTTACAGCGTTTTCCTACCTCTACCAAAATCCCTAGCACCCGATGGTCCACGTATTCATATCTCGCGTTATGGCGTTTTCGATAGTAGTAAATATTCTTTGGCTAATGTAGTAAAGGTGCGCTCAATGCTTGGCGATATACAATTTCGCGAAGATGATAATGCAATCGTTAGGGGTTTTTTGGAGGTGTTAGACTTTAAAGGTGTCGGCCCTGGTCATATTTTCCACTTCAATGCTGCATTGGTGAAAAAAATTGCCGTTCTTGGCGACAAAGCATGGCCTTATCGTCCCAAAGGTTTCCATTTTATCAACATCAATTCGAGTTGCGAGAAATTTTTGAACATCGCAAGGAATTTGATGAGTGATAAGATTAAAAAACGTGTAAGTGCAAACTTGCATCTATACACAGATAGTGTATATACATACATATATATATTCTAATTACTTAACTACATTAACAGTTCCACGTGCATTCAAATTACGAATCCCTCTACAAGCATATACCCAAAGAGTGTCTACCGGCCGAATATGGCGGCAGCAATGGAACACTGGATGATGGCATCAACGAGTGGGAAAAGAAATTACTTAGCTATAAGGAATATTTTGAAGAGGAGGTCATATATGGCACGAATGAAAAATTAAGACGTGGCCGTCCAATTGACATCGAATCGCTTGGTGGTATAGAAGGCTCGTTTAGAAAATTAGATATTGACTAGTATTTTTCTGTTATCTTATAATTAAATAAAATGAGAGCTTTAGTTGTCATTATTGTATGTATAACATTTGTTAAAGGTACAATTAAGATAATTTCAACAGTTTGTGAAATTCTCAATATTTACGAATAATACATACATATATACATATACATATATAACGAATGTATAAAACAAATAATAATAAACTATTTATATATAAATTTTTAAAACGATTGAGAATTACTATAAAATCTTTGCGCTTTAGAAGCACTAGCTTTCGTAACAACCACGAAAGTTGGGTCTATGTAACATGAACGGACCTGCTTCCCTCGACGTGTACTGCGTCGAATACTTTCAGAGCTGGAATGTTTTCGTCCATACGTACGACATGACGTAGCCAGCGCAGCCGCTGTATCTTAATTCGCTGAACTATGTCAATGCCGTCGTATATCTCACACAGCTCATCGTTCCGTCGAATGCAGCAGGMCGGGAACAATGATTGACTTACCAAATTGGTCTTTATTTGTCGAGAGAGGACTTTACTTCTCAAACGCTTACTTAGTCCGAAGTAACATCTGGCAGCTTCTTTTGGTGCTGTCAAAAGCAGCTTAGAAATCGAAGTAAACGTAGTGTGTCGATTATCTTTTCACGGGTCAAAAAGAGGGATACTTGGTCTGCTGCAGATACTTGTGAGCTGCTTGAGCCATATTTAAAAGAATCGTTTCTGATCACTCCMAAGTAAATAGCAATCTGGAAACTTTCCACACTTGCGTGAACTTCTACACAAGACTCCATCCTCCGCACTACTTTCGCACAATTGCACAATACAACAGGTACAACAGCAAATCAGGAGGGTGAGAAATTCCTAGTCAGGGTGATGGTACTAGGTCAGTATAGTAAAACCCTCAAAGGGTTTGGCGTTCGTATATGTCAGTTTTTTTTTATGACCTTTTAATTTTTTTCCTTATTTCCCATGGTTTTCCATCTTAACAAATTAATTTTTTCCAATCAGGCGTACTAAATGGTCCAGATATACGAAAGCTGATTAAAAGTGATGCATTTAACAATATTTTTTGTTTTTGCCAAAATGTTACAACTAAGCGAAAAAACATCAAGATAAGGAAAAAAAAGGGGTCTTAAGGTCAAAAAAACTGACACATAGGAACGCCAAACCCTTTGAGGGTTTTGCTGTACTGACCTAGTACCATCACCCTGACTTGGAATTTCTCACCCCCCAGACAATAATCCCAAAAATGTTCCACAGTGTTATTACAAACATAGTTTTTCAAGTAAATTCTAGCTACATGTTTAAAAATATTAGAACCAAAACTGGATGAACCGTTGCTTATGTAATAGGTACATTTTATTCAATTAGACTACAAGTCACTACGAGGCAGTAACAAAAATATTTGAAAATTATTAAAATATTAAAATAAAATGTCACTGTACATGGATGAACACATAGGTTAGAAACAAGCAAAGCTGGGTTTTTTTTATACAAAAAATAAAAATAAAAACGAATTAAACGATAAATATTCAATACCTAKCAACACGATTTTTAATTGGAAGGTTTCATGCCAGACTTTTTATATATAAATTCATGTGCGGCATCGTAATGTGGACTTGCTTGCTCTCGAACACGTTGCATCCACTCGGCGATTTTTGGAAATTTCTTACTAACATCATAGTGTGCTAATTCTACAAGCATAAAAGCATATTCCATTAATTTTTAATATATCTATATTAAATGTACATATTACTCACTCGTTTGTTCCACTTCGCAAGCACCAAATAAATCGGCCACAGTCATTTTATTGGCCACTACAAATTTTGTGTCCTTCAACCAAATCTCCTCTAAAATTTTTAATTGTGACTCCATATTTTTACTTAAGATAGCCGCTTTCTCCGCGCTAGGTTTCGGTTTTATACCGTTCATTGGGAGTAGCCACATATTAAGAAAATATGTTGCACAGCCCAAACGCACACCCAAATGCTGCCATTCGAGAAATTCATCAACGCGTGCACGCTGTTCTAATGCTTTCGGATAGAGCAGTTCACTAAATTGACCCTTATCGGCGAGATATCTAAAACACCAATAATAATTTTTTATCCCCAATGTTGGTAATAGCTCACCTAACCATCGCTACACTCTCGCCAAGATGAAAGTCTCCATCTACGAGCGCCGGCACTTTTTGAAAGCGATTTATTTGTTGGTACTCCGGTTTCAGTTGTTCAGCTGCGTTCGTTAAAAAAACAATAGTTGTATTATGTTTACATTTCATGCATTATTACACCATATATATACTTACACTTTCTCAATGCCACAGGACAGTCTTCATATGGTATCTTACCCAATCGCAATGCAATCCATAAGGCGCGTGAGGGTTGCGACATTAAATCATAGTAATATTTGAACTTTGCCATTGTAGTATTTTATTAAATAATTTATTTTTCCAATTGCCAGTGTTCGCACCTCCGGATAGTAGAGTCTAAAGTTCGCATGTTTCAGAGCTTTTTAACGCACTCTCTTTCCATGCCATACACCATCTCTGTTATGTTGTTTTCTTTTATCATGTTTGCTTTGCGATAACAATCTGTTATTTATTTTGTGCTTGTGTTACGAATTAGTGCATAACTAAATCAAGTGATAATAGCGTGCATAGAACGTATATATATAAATATACGTTCTCTGAATAGCGTGTAGTAAGCTTTTGTTAAATAAAAGCTTAATGGATGGGAATAGTTTTGTTTGCCTGATCGATAGGAAAGGTTTTCAGATCTATTTAATTTTGAAATAATAAAAATAATAATCTAATATTTTAAATCGATATCTCAAACAGTTTTTGAGTTACAGCCTTCGAAATTATAGCCGCTCAGTTCAAGCAGCTCTATAATTTTATATTTAAATGTTCTTTTTTTCAACTATTTAAAAACGTTTTTCAAATTTGCTTGAGTGATTACTCGGAAGCAAATAATGCGATCACTTAAAATTTTTTTTGTATATTCTGTACATATTTAGAGTTGAAATGTTCATATAAGTAAATTAATATGTATGTATACAAAATGGGACGAAGGCCTAAGCAGCCAGTTCTTTTTTTTCTAGTATGTCTGTAAATTAATTTACAGGTCATATTATAATTAATAAATAAATAAATATTCTAAATWATTCCTATCAGTTTTTTAATCTGATCAGAAATCGATTTTGGCAGGTCAAAAGATATCAAAATTTTGTATAAAATCATACATACGACCGCGATAACTGCCAAAATACAGAATCGCAACAAAATCCGCAGGTCTCTAGCCGGCAGTTTATGGGGAATACGCAAAGAAACGTTATTGGTAACATATATAGTAAGTTCATCGGTCGGCAGATCTTAAACTACGTCGCACCGATATAGTCGCCTGGATGTAGTGAAACGCACACGAAGAAGCTTTAGACTTGTCAAAGCACTGCACTCCGGACTATAACAGAATGCCTATTGATGTCTATAGTCGAATACATACACAGCGAAGCTTACATAACTCTTACCATCTCTTAGCATGCCTAGCAAACCCCACTCATCTAACACTTCTCTTTCTACGGTCAATAGCTCATTTCCTAGGCCTGCCTTTCGATGACAACCATAACAGCTGCTTCTAGGCACTGGAATTGAACTGGATTTTATCCGCTCAAGGGCTGCTACTTCGGAGACATAAGCCCGTTTATATCGTTAAGTCTTAGAATGACAACCAATCTGAACCTTACCTCAGATTTCATCCGCGAAGAAGGATGCAATCRCTGCAGCACTCAAAAAGTTTACTGTTTGTTCTTGAAATAACTATAAATATACACCTAATATTTTAAAACACTTGGATTAAGATTTGTTTTCCCCCAAAAATGGACTTTTATAGGCTGTCACACTAGGGGTGTCTCTTAAAGAAATATCCTTARGAACATTGTAAAATAAAATTACTTACTTGCCGCCCAGTATTTTTTGTTTTCCTTTCCAAAATGCATCGCAGTAAATTTCCTAAAGTAAAAAGTCGTTGTTTTCAAATTGTAATATATTTTCCAATTTTTTCTTTTATTACTTATTTAAGGTATTTATAGTGATTGAATGACAATTTTATGAACTTAATAAATTCCATATATTGAAGGAAGATTTCTGAAAATAAATAATGTAAATTTGTAATTAAAAATGATGGCAGGGTAATGAGCGGATGTGTTGCTATTTAAAATGAAACAATTTTGAAAAAAAATATAATATTAAAAAAATTAAGGTTATATGTGAAAAATAATGAACATATCATAACTTAAAATTATGCTTTTTAAATATATTTAAGAAAAAATTAAGATAACGTGTGCACAAAAATTAAAAATAAAATAAAACCAACAGTAAAAAAATAATTAGAAACGCAAAATACATATGAATATTGCTTTAAATACTAAAATTAAGTAATTTGACTATTGATGTGTGCGAAAAATGACAGAAGAGCTTTGAATAGTACGGAATTTCCTGAACCACAAGCGACTTTAAATAATAAAAAATATATTTTCGATCTTGTATAAGAATATGTATGTGCTGCTCTGAAAATAAATGTTTCGAGTGTCAGTTTTAACAAACTTTTCTTTGTTGCTTTGAATTTGCATTCAGTATAATATATAAAATAACCAATTGCTATTTGGAACTATTTTAGGGTTTCTACTGCCGCTGATTTTGGCAAAAAATATTCACCGTTTAATCTAAGTCTCGGTTTTATATTTTTATAGCACTGTTAAATCTTACAAAAAAAAAAAGATAACAATGTAGTCCCCGCGCTAGACAGTTCGTCATTTATTTAAACAATAACAATTCACATAATTGTTTGTTGCCTAGAAAAGCAATTCATGCTTATCGATTGAAAGAGTGTTTTAAGTATTTCTCTTGTTTACTGTATTAGTGTTTGCTTTATTCGAGAATACGATGAGCGAACAAAAATTTAACGCGAATTAATTTCAACGGCAATGAAGCTAAAAGTCTTAAAATATTTTGTTTTTATTATATGTATATATGTTTGTATGTATGTGTGTACCATACGCAATTTAAGTATGTCGTGTATATACAGATTAATTAGAACAAAAGAGCTACATTATTTCCAGAAGCTATTAGAATAATGATAAGGTGTGATTCATAGTATAAGGGGTAAAAAAATTTATATGATTTTATTTGTTCGAATATGGTTCAGGCCCGTAAGCCGTACTTAAATTTGCAATTACGAGTATCACTCTTAATTAAATTAATTATTAATATACATGTTATATAAGTATATTTGTAATGTAAATATTTTAAATCTGTTAATATGTCAAATATATGAAATATAAAATATATATGTATATTTTTAAAAATTATTAGTGGTTAAAGTGTTTTAACTCAACGATCATAAAGTTGAGTAAAAAGTTCAATATTATGCTATAATCAAAAAAMATTGTTAAATACATATGTATGTACATCGAAAGCGTTCTTAGAAATTATTTTKGAAAAATTGAAGATAATTGACAGTCAAAAAATTGCAAAGAAACCACAAATAAATGTTAATAAAACACATTTTTAAATACAGCAAAAGTGTTAAAGTATTTTGTATTTAATAATTTTCTTTTTACTCGTAAATTGCATATATACATATGTATATATTTGCTTGCAAAAAACAATTTAAAATAACTTTTTATTACTTATTAATTTTCTTGTTACTCGTAAATTGCATATTTTTGCTTAAAAAAAAAATTTTAGTTAAATTTTTATTTATTTAATTTTGTTCACATAATATTAAAAATCACATATATAGTATGTATGTATGTAGATGCTATGCACATTAATGAGTTCGTTTATACGAAATAAATGAAAACCAATTTGGTCAAAATAAAAACAAAAAAAAACAAAAAAACACAGACAATTGTACCCAATTTTCAAAGGGAAACATATTTAACTTAGTTAAAAATCTCAAYGGTTTTGTAAGTTTATATATAGTCAATATTTCGAACACGTTTAACAATTAAATGCCTAGTGGTTTAAGACAATTTTCACACAAAAAATGGAATCGCGTATTTGCATACAATTAATATTTAAACTGTTAATTAGTTTTTTTTTTAGTTTTACTTAAAATGGTAATGATAAACACACCACAATATATATATGTATATAATAACTATATATCTAAAATGAGTGATTTACAATGTACACTTTCACATTTCTGTTTTTTTTTTGTTGTGTATATAATATGTGTCTGTTATCTGTATTTGTATTAATATAGTTTCGTTTTGTTCAAATTTTTTAATTTCTCTCGTTATTTACCATTTCCAAAAAACATACACCATATACATATAAAGCTTCGCTTTTAAATATATACATCCATGAAAAATCTTTCCCAAAAATAACTTTGTTTTAATATAAATGAAGCTTTTAAAAATTACTTTATATTTTTATATATGCAGTGTATATTATATAGCTCTCTCTATGTATTATGTATGCATATATAGTATACATATTTCTTTATATATGTATATACTATATACTACAACTTTTATGTGAATACGACGCCAACATTCAAGTAAATAGTTGCATTTGTTCCGTTGCTTTTAGCTCTATATACCGTTACTTTCATATTCTTTACTGTTAACTTATCGCTTGTGTTGGCTGTGCCGTTATGTTGTTTGTTGCCTTCGTGTATGAAAACTTAGTTATAAATATGACACGCCGCTAAATAAATTGCATATTCTCGTTTAAAACATTTTGTTTTTGTTTTTACTATTTACGCAGTAAATTTTTTACGAACTGTTGTTTTTTAGTTTGTTCAATTTTAGTATATACTTTTGTTTTTGTTTTTCGTTTGCACTTTTTAACTAACGCACAAAAAACGCAAAATGCTGCAAAGTTATATMCGTTGCTGTTCATGCAGCTTAAATAATTTTCTTCTGGATTATTTCACATTGTGTTTTATATTTATACTTTCGCTTTTTTAATGTTTATTTTTTTTTATATATTTTTATAATGTACTTGTATTAGTTAATTTGTTTCGTTTTATAACTTTTGCTTTCATTTAATCAATATTTAATTTACGAAAAGACTCTTCAGGTACACTCACACATTTAGGCGATGGCGGCGAGACTGGTGTGGGCGGCGTCTTATTAGCAGCCGTACCAACTGTTGGCTCAATTTGTCGCAATGTCTCATCGACGCCATACTTTTCATCCTCATCGAAATAATTGCTAAAATCGTTGAGCTGTTGTTCGAAATTTGCCATGGCTTCTTCGTAGGTGCCATTATTACCACCATATTCGACGGGCAGATACTCCTTGCCAATGGCCTTCTGCAGTGACTCCAGCGTAGAGTGTATGTGGAGCTGTGCAAATGATATATGAATAATAAGTATAAGAAATTTAAACGAAATAACCGACCCTGTCATTGTGTAAACCCGACTAACGGTGAAAAAGAAATTTTAATGTCTGTGCTTATTCTCACGTAATATAAAAGAACTAGCTTTAAAACTTTTTTAAATTTAATTTGCATATTCTCTTTCCTTTGAGTCTATTTGCATATGCTATCAAAATTTAAAAGTTAACTTAAAGTTGTATATGTATTTAACATCCTTGTTCTGGTAGACTAAACTTTTTGTGTCCATAAATATTTCAAAGTTGTACACTTTAGTATGTGGCTTGACTCACCAATTCTCTTTGTTTCATAACCAGACGCACCAAATTCAATATGATTTGGGCATCCATGGAAGCATTTACGATGTGTGTGCCCACCAGATTGGTGGGTACGCCATATTCTAAGAATGCGGCCATCTTTTTGAATAAATTCGCTTCGAATTGACGCAATAATGCATACGGAATTTTCGAAAAATCGATTATTTCAAGCACACCACTAATAATCCAATTATCATCGGTGTTGGCCTCAATTTCAGAACGAAACATTATGAAACGGAAGATATCTTTGGCCGTATAGAGGGAGGTATCAATTTGACCCATACGTGTGAAATGTATGCGCGGACCGCCTGGACCCACTGGTTTCGGTAGTGTGGCGAATATGCTATGGAATGAATGAAAACACAGAAAATTAATTAATAATACATACGAGTATATACAATAAATTTGCAATGAATAAGAAACTAACCCCGCACGACAAATGCCAAATACTTTATCGTCAATGCGTCGAGACTTAAGTAAATCGCCAGCTGTTGTTTTGTACGTGTAATAGTAGTCGATACGTTTCTTCGCGTCATCCATATTGTATTTGCAGAAACGCAGGAAGCCCACAAGGAATTGATCATCGGTCCGCGCCGTCAAATATGGCTGTTCTTCAATCCACCGACGCAGCTCTATAATTTTGCTGGCAATATCTGTTTCGACTTCATTGAGTTCGGTGCGCGCGACCGCAGCCAGCTCGGGTGCCAGTGGGCGAATTTGTGACATTATATGTATGTATGGAGAATTTTTACTCGTGCCGGAAATGTTCGTAAGTACACAATTTTGCTGGGCCAGAAGAAATTTTCAAATGTTTTTGCTTGAGATTTTCTTATTGACGGTGATTTAAAATATTATTTATCTGCAACGAGACATTTTTAAGTATATTTAGAATTTTGAATAAATAAAAATGAAAAGTATTTTCATTATGTTTTATGTTTTATTCAATGAAAGTGTAGTATCACAATTGTGTTTTTACGGATTTTCAGACAAATGCCACAGGTGTATAACAATTGTAAATTAAAAATCGATATGTACATTTATYGCCGGCTTATCATATGCCTCAAATACTTTCATTCACTTCACTTATTTCAAAAAGATTTTTTGCAAATACTTTAAATATGAAATATCTCTTTTAAACTCGCCTGTGTTTTCTTTTTCTAAAGACTTAACTATAGTTTTTTCTTCCTATTATTTGTGTATTTACAAATAATACCAACATTATGCTCGARACGTAAAGTCAAACTGACTGCAAAACGCATTCGCAAAATGCGCTAATAAAATGTACCGTTCACTCGTCGCTACCCTTTTCCTGATTAGACATTCCAGCTCATTCCCCTGTGCCAGTAAAACATGAACTTTTCTTTATACTTTATTGTCGATTAATGGTTCGTTGTAGATATATTTCTCTACTGATAAGATATGTAAATACATGCTGTCTACATATACGAACACAAATTTATGGCGTTATAATAAATGCAAATTTATGTAAGTACATGTATGTACATATGTCTTGCTTAAGGTTTTCGTAATATAGAAAACATTAAATAAATTTGAAACAGTTAAAACGATATTGTAGGCACCTTCGGTTGTWACTGGGAACCCTTTTATTTGTTCATTTAAGACATTATCTAGGAAAATAGCACATCCGCACGTAGCATTTTTTTCTTTTTCATTTAGGCATGCGCCTTTGAGGTTATTCTTAAATTAAGGCTTTAAAACCTTTAAGCTGCCTCCGAATGGATTATATCTATAGTGTTATTGAAAATTCCCACATGAGATCATCAATATCTAATGTATCGCGAAGGACATTTGGYGGTTAAGTCTTGTCCACTTTAACGCTAATTCAGTGAGCTTAAAACCAGTGTTATCAGGTTGRAGACTAGCAGAGATTCCGGGCTGAGCAAGCGTTGATCATCAACCACCACTTCCCCATAGTGGGGAGCGTAAAAGCTCCATTCAACTGCTCGTTCTAGGAAAGACTCATGGCAATGATAGGCATTCTAACTATCTTATCGACACTCACACGGTTAGGCTAAATATTATGTAGAACGAAACTTGTTCAAGTTTCAATAAGGGAGATGATGTGAAAATATCTACACACTTTCACTTCTGTCCAGTTTTGCCAGACTAAGTCTAAAGCATCCCGGTTGCCATATTTTTTAGGCGTTTTGTCGCTTGCTGTTGTTGTTGCTGAAACGGGTACCTAATCCCCGTGAGGATGGTAAAGATTAGACAAGTTGTCGTCGACGTCATACAACGATGGATCCTCGAAACGTGGTGTTTCGACGGGGTCGGACAAAAGTCACCCTCCTTTCTCCAGGCTTCTCGACCTCTTCATCTGCAATGGTAGTGCTTTGACTTCAAATACGCCATTCAATGAGATGGAGTCGGCGAAAGTGTTGATGGCTACATTGTGAATAGCGATCAGTGCTTGGCGCAAGTTGCGTCCGAAGTCTGGTTAGCGTATTGTGGTGTTGAAGTCGTTGACTTGGGTAAGGAGAGACCTCTTGCTGCTCTTAGGAGGCGGTTCCACTGAAAACAGAAGACTGCAGAGATGATTTCTGTGGTGGCACACCGGCAGAAACTGCTTGGAGAGGAGTTCATTATGCTCCTTAACTGGGAGCATACGGGCCTTGCTATGCAGGTGTTCGATAGGAGACATCAGGAGGCATTCYGTCGTACTTCGCAGTGCAGAATTCTGATAAATATGGAGCCTCCTTGTTTTCGTTTCACTGAATCCAGGCGACCATATTGTAAGTTGCCAACAACGTTTTTTTATCCTTTCCGTGCTACCAGCTAGCGACTTGAGGATTCTGTTGAGGCTCTGTACCTTGGCGATAATCGCGGCTGTGTGAGGTCTTTCAAAGCGGACAAGCATCTCTAGTAGTTCAAGTAGGATTGTTCATGGTTTCACGAAAAATCAGCCTAATTTTACCGAACTTTAGATCTTAGAAAACATTAAGACTTGAGAACCACGCGAGCAAAGATGMAACAAAAACATCTCAGCTTTTAAAATTCCGATGATAACATTATCTCCAGTTAAAAACCGGCTGCGGAAATATCATTGAACTGAATTTCTCAGTAAATGACAAAATGTATTTAAGACTTTGCCAGGCGTGATATATTGTATATCCGTTTTTGCCAACAGCAAACAACAAAAACAAGCACCAAATACACATATATGTATATTATCTTTTSTAGACATTTAATCGATGCAAATTACACGGAATTGCTGAAATTGTGTGGAAATACTTTTTGTGCACCATGTTACCACAATTAAAAAACTTTAACATACATATCTATTTAAATCAGTATTATTATTATTATAAATCGATATAATTTTTTTTCGTTGAACAACGCATTGAAACGCTTGACTAACGCATAAAATAGTCAGTAGCATTTAAATCTCTATAGTGGATAGTACGAGTGGGACTTCATTTGCTCACACAACACGCGCATTCCGTCGGAAAAATTCGAATAAATCATAAAAAAAAAAAAAAATTTCAAATTAAATGGCAGCCATACGCCCTTTAAGCGCTGAATTGCAGAAAATCGCCATTGAGGAGCTAAACGAGGTACCCGAACGTGTGCCACAGGACATAGCGGCATTACGCGATTGGATCGAAAAGCAATCGCATTTGCGCGCACGCACCGACGATCAATTTTTGGTCAGCTTTTTGCGCGGCTGCAAGTACAGTCTGGAGAAGGCCAAATCAAAGATAGATTACTTCTACACAATACGCACAATGTTGCCACATATTTTCGGAAATAATACGCTGGCTGATCCGAAGAACTTGCTTATTGCACAATCAGGGTGAGTTCACACATCTTCGCATTTAATTTTGTCGTTTTTATYTGCGAATTTGTTTCTCTTGCAGCGGCATTGTTGCATTGCCAAAAACATTGGGAGTCGGTGGTCCAGTTATTGGCTTCTCGCGTTATAAAATAATCGATGATTTACCAATTACCGTTAAGGATTACTGCAGATACATCGCTATGGTGACGGACAGGACTATAGTCGGCGCTGATGCTTATGTTATAGGCGGTTACATGGAAATTGTTGATGTCGACAAAGTCGGCATGAGTGCAATGTCGAAATTCGATCCGGTGACAGGCAAACAATTCAGCACATATTGCATGAAGGGCTCTGCTATACGCATTAAGGGTATACATATTATAAATGCGCCCAAAGAGGCTTACACAGCTCTCAATATTATACGCAATCTCTTTCCGGCCAATATAAAAGAAAGGGTATGCCATTGCTCTACRCTAGTCTAGTATTTTACGTGTTTCATTTAAAACCGCTTTTATATTCTTATTACAGTACTTTATACACCGCAACATGGCGGATTTGTATAAATATGTGCCCAAGCAGTATTTACCAATCGAATATGGCGGCTCCAATGGCTCATTAAGCGATTTGACAAAGAAACTTGTAGACGATTTGCGGGACTTTAATAACTATTTTAAAGAGAACGATAAATATGGCGTTGACGAAAAKCTAAGGCAAGGCCAAAGTATGGATATGAACTCCATATTCGGTTTGGAGGGTACATTCCGAAAGCTTGATATTGATTAGATTTAAAAGCATGTAAAACTACTATTTATTTTGGCAAACTGTTTTTTGGTATTTTTTCTTTTCGATAAAWAAAAAACAATTTACGGATGTAGTGTAACTTTTTCTTGGTTGAACAATATTGCATAGTTAGTCGAAAAAATCTTTTCGTATTTTGTCAATAGATGTGGTTGCAGTCGTATATCTCCAGTGTCCAAGTAACTGTAATCACATTGTGTTATGCCATATAGTGTTGGAAAAATTAAATTCGGAGTATTTAAAAAAGGTTACTGCTGTTCAAAAATGARTTAAAATAATAAAGAAATCCACTATATTTTGGTAACAGGAGACGAAAAGTGGATCAAATATGACAATAATGTGTAAAAAGATTATGGTCCAAGCGTAGTGGAACTTAASAAATGGTCGTAAAGCCAGGATTGACGCCTCAAAAGGTTATGCTGAGCGTTTTGTGGGATTGGAAAGAAAACATCCACTATTAGCTGCTCCAGCCTGGTCGAACAATTGATTCTATATTTTACTGTCAACAACTGATGAGATTGAAGCAAGCATTTGAAAAAAAATAGTCAGAACTGATCAACAAATCGTCCTCCATTAGGATTACGGTAAACCAAACACAATTTTGATGACTCGGCAAAAACTGGGAGAGCTTGACTGGGAAGTCTTGATGCATCCACCATATAGCCCTGACCTTGCACCAGCGACTACCATTTGTTTCGGTCAATTCAGCACTCTCTTAATGAAGTAAAGATGGCTCCAAGAAAAACCTGTGAACACCACTTGTCGCTGTTTTCGCAGAGACCCCAGAAAAGTTTTACACATGGTACATATTTGGTTCCTTAAAGTTGATTATAAATAAAAGAAGTTCAAGTTTGGTTAGAAATACGAAAATACTTTTTCGACTACCCAATATTTTATTTACCCTTAAGTTGGGCAATTTGATATGATCTTCACAAATAAATACAATTTTAAGTATATATACTTTATATAGAGATATGTATATGTAAACAAATATATTATACTAACAATAAGCCACTAAAAAGCAGCAATACTTGATGTTATCTGCTGGAATCGCCTATCTAATCTTTGATCTAGTGCAAAAGCACATCGCTCGACCAAAGCGTTGTTAATTGAATTACACATTTTTACGTTGAAGATAAAGCGTCGAGACAAAGAAGCAAGGAAAGAGAATCCTCGCGTTTACAATTTGTTTTTATTGTTATGAAAATAATTATTTTTTTAAGTTTATTTAAAATTTCTTCTGGGCATGTTCACATTTTCTAAACTTTTTTTTTGTCGATTTCTTTAGGCATGTGTGTATGTTTTATTTAAATGAAAGCAATGACTAAATACCGTGTAGCTTTATTTGTTTTATTTGCTTTATAAGTGCGGCTGCCATTTTAAGATAACCGCTAACGCTAAAAAGGCAAGAGTATAAAAATGTTTGTCAGCATGAAAGACTGGAAAGCAAACATGGGCGGATGTGTTGTCATAGGTCATTATGGAAGAAACCGTCAGACACTCAATTTGTGCTCGAAAATATAAAATGTAATTATTATAAAACAGAATAAAATGGTAACTTTGGTAGTATCGAAGCTATAATACACTTCACAACTCTCAAAAACTAAGGAATAAATTTTTATTATCCTTAAAAAACTTCGCCTTAAAAATATCTAGCTCGAAATCGGTTGTAGAACTGTAGTTTCTTAGGCAAACTAGTTGTTCAGAATGACCAGTAGAACAATTCCCGCAAGTTTTCCATTTTTCGCCTCCCTGTAAATCAAACCGCTCTAATTTGAGTCTTTGGAGTCCTTTTGGTGTTACAAAAATCTTGGCAATCGAAAAAAAAAATTGAAAACTGCGACACATTTTTGAGCACATTAACAACGCTTGAATAAATAACCGAAAAAAGTTTTAACCACAAATAAGTATGTACTATATATACAATAAATATGTAGGTCTGCAAACTAACCACCACACACTAAAACGGGTGTAGTTAATCATTTTGGCTATTATATATATGTGTACAGTATATATTTTTACATGCAAATGGGCAAAATTATGAACACAGAGAACCGGTTAGTTACGTCTTTGCAGATAGTATACGAGGGAGGCCTTAAAAATACACGGCTCAAGCTAAATCAGATGAAAGCCAACTTGTATTATACTTTGGAAGGTATACATACGTCCAAAAAGTACACATTTATGTGCCATAGCAGAAAAAATTACACAAGAGAGTTAGGCGCAAAATGGGCGCCACAATTGGTCAAAAATAAAGAAAAAAATCTATTGAAATTAATGGATTAAAATTGGATTTTATTGTATYCGCTGAAATATTCATCACATTTTAATTTCGAAAATTATTATTTTTTTAATCTAAAAGTGGTTCTAAGACACTTCCGAAGCCACTGAATATTTTTGAAATAATTGGATAGTCGAAAAAGTCTTTTCGCATTTTTATGAAACTTATTTTTTTTTAAATATTTTTTTTTTATATTTATAATAACCAATTAATTAACAAATATGTACCATTTTGGTCGACCACTTTTTGTAATTTTTCCGCTATATTCATTATTCCAGCAGTGTAAATAGAAATTTCGAAATTTCCACAACGGAAGCCAGCGAACCGTTGTTGTGCTTCACGAAATCGTTTTCGTAAACTTCAMAAATTTCATTGGTAGCTTGCGCATCATTCTTGACTTTTTTATACAAAAATTTCAAATTTCTTCATTATTTTCACTCAGTTTTGGAAAGCTGTAACTTTTTTTCAACTTCCCCAAATTTAATTTGTTTTTTTTTTTTAAATGAAGCTTAAAATCTCACCTTTCCAATAATATATGGTATGACACAATGTGATTGRTAGCATTGGAGATATACGACTGCAACGACATCTATTGGCAAATACGAAAAGACTTTTTTGACTACCCAATATTTTTTGTTCTAAAACTGGTTCTGGAGACATTTCCGAGGTAACCGAAGATTGTTGGAATATTTTTTTAAAATTGTATTCAATTTTATTTTCACTTCCGAGTACTACATGGTTCACCCTCGTATGTAAGCATTCATCTTTGCGCATTATGTGTTTGTGAAACCACAGCGCAACAATTAAACTACATTTATTGTGATTTCTGTTAAGTTTTATGACACTGAAAACCAAAAGTAAAGCATGCGAAACAGTAGCAATAAAAGTCAGAAGAGTGAAATACTAAAAACTCAACGCTTCAATGAAAGTGTTACAATTATGAATGACTAGCCGTAMTGCACGAGAGATTATCTGTTGTTTTTTTTTTTAGAGAAATTTTCAATTTCAGCACGTGAACGATGCAAATTATTATTTTTATTTCTATTTTACTTAAAAAATAGCAGACGCAAGAGTTTAATAAACGCAAGTTTTATATTGTATTCATATATGTACATATGTATGTAARCGCATAAGTTTCATATTTCATATGCACTTCTTCGAGCGCTTTAWGCGCATGCGTGCACATAAAAACCCTACTAACGGCATCTTCAAATGGTCAAAAACTTGCAATTTGCAGCACAGGCAATACTTAAAGGCGACGTACGCACAAATGTATACAGCGAGTGAGTGAGTGCTTAAACACGAACAGTGCAGCAAACCGAAAATAAAAAAGAGGAAGGTTTCTTCACAAACGCCGTAATAAATAAATAGCAGCTCACCAGTGTCGCTGTCTCTTATACACATCTAGATGTGTATAAGAGACAGAATGTATACAGCGAGTGAGTGAGTGCTTAAACACGAACAGTGCAGCAAACCGAAAATAAAAAAGAGGAAGGTTTCTTCACAAACGCCGTAATAAATAAATAGCAGCTCACCAGTGTCGAACGATTTCAGTTGCTTCGCAGACAGCACATCACACATTAGCCGCAAAGCCGCCGTAACAGCTTAACAACAAAACACATCTCATTACAGCCAATATATAGCAGTATGGTGATTTTACGCCCACTACCCGATGATTTGGCGAAGACAGCTGTCGAAGAGTTGAATGAGAAGCCCGACGACAATGACTACTTTGTAAATACTTTGCGCGAATGGGCTGAAAAGCAGTCACATCTGCGCGCGCGCACCGACGACCAATTCCTGATGGCCTTCCTGCGCGGTTCCAAGTTCAGTCTGGAAAAGGCGAAACAGAAATTGGAAAACTTCTATATACTACGCGCCGCCATGCCGGAAATCTTTCGTAATCGTAATCTGAGTGAACCAAAATTTGAGGCGATCGCTAAAGCGGGGTACGTTCTTTAAGTTAACWTAAATTGTTCGCATATTTGATCAATTTTTATAATTTTTTCTCACAGCGCTGTATCTTTTTTGCCTGAACCCATTTGTGAGGGTGGCCCATTGGTGGTGCTGCTGCGACCCAGCGAGTTCAATATGGAACAACATTCGATCAATGATGTGCTGAAAGTCGGCTCCATGATGATTGATATACTAATGCAGGAGAATGATCGCGTTTTCATCGCTGGCTACACGTTCATAATTGATCTCGGTAATATTTCAAAGGCTGTACTCATGAATTTCGAACCGGAATTCGTGCGCAAGTTAACCATACTTGTGAATAAAGCGGCGCCCACACGGATGAAGGGTTTYCATTTCATCAATGTGCTGCCGATTTTCGAAAAATTATTCGGCATGGTAAAGAGTGTGATAAGTGCAAAGTTGAAAGATAGGGTGAGTTGAAAATTCTTTTTATTTTGCTATGGACACAATATTTTGAAAAATATAATAGAAATTTTGGTTCTAAAAATAAACGTTAAAATTTGAATCTAACTTGAAATTCAAGTTGAAACTTCGAATTCTTTTTTACTAATTTTTATCATATTACTTTCGCATTTCGGTACACAGTTCTATGTGCATGGTACGAATTTCGAGGATCTCTACAAACACGTGCCGAAACATGTGCTACCCAAGGAATATGGCGGCGATTGTGATCTAAAAAGTGTGGCTGTTGAATGGTGGCAAAAATTGAATGATTATAAAAAATTCTTTGAGGATGAGGAGCAATATGGCGTGACTGAGGGCTACGAAAAACTGAAGCAAGTGAAACAACTGATCGAAGATACCTGTGTACTGCAAGGCACCGAAGGTTCGTTCCGCCAATTGGAATTCGATTAAAGACTCTGCGGCTCACTATACACATGACGGTCAACCAAAGCAATTAGCATAATCATAAACTTATTTTTTCATAATTTTACTTATTTAAAACCATTTGAATGAATGTAAGCAATAAAAAATACAATATTAAAAAAATTATGTTTTAAAATCGGTTCGGTAATATATTTTTTGTTCATTCCTACCGCGTATCCGCGGTAATTAATCACCTCACAGCCTTTACACTTTTGTAATTTGATGTCGATGGTGGCCACACAGCTACATCTTTACATTGGCAAAAACTTTATACCAGCTACAGAGTTTTTTGTTTTACTCTATAGTTTTGCAAATTTAGTTTAACGCCCCTATGCATGCATGCACGCATGCACAGAAACACCTGTACATGCGCTCAGTTTTTAGCAGCTTGATCGATTTTTTAAGAAGCCTAGTTTCGATTAAGAAATTATAACGCAATCTTTGATGAGATTTTTTTACATATCTATAAATGTATATTATTTATCAATCTCTGTCTTAATTATTAGATTATTATACCCTGAACAGGAAAACATTGTAATAATAAGATTTTTTAACGAAAACCCATATTGGGTAGTCGAAAAAGACTTTTCGTATTTTGTCAATAGATATCGTTTCAGTCGTATATCTCCAGTTCTACCAATCACATTGTGTCATACCATATAGTGTTAGAAAGGTGAGGTTAAGCTTCATTTAATGAAAAAAATAAATTCGGGCGAGATTGGAAAAAAGTTACAGCTGTTCAAAAATGAGTGAAAATAATGAAGAAATTCGCTATATTTTGAAATTTTTGTATAAAAAAGGGAAGAATGCCACACAAGCCACCAGTGAAATTTGTAAAGTTTACGGAGACGATGCTGTGTCAGTTTGTGTGGCACAACAATGRTCCGCTCACTGRAGAAATTGACCAASACCGTCACAAAAGCAGCCATGACATCACTAAGGAATTTAACATTCATMATCAAACAGTTTTGAACTTTTWAAAAAAAARGCTGGCTACAAAAAGAAGCTCGATGCTTGAGTATCACAGGAATTGTCTGTGCAAAAATTTAATGGACCGAATTAACATCTGCGATTCTTTGCTGAAACGAAACGAAATCAAACCATTTCTGAAGCGAAGTGTTAACAGAAGACGAAAAGTCGATAAAATGCGAAAATAATTTGCGCAAAAGATCATGGTCCATTTTCAGAAACCCAACAAATGGTCGCAAAGCCAGGATTAACGACTCGGATGGTGCTGAGGTTTGGTGGAATTGGAAAGGAATCACCCACTATGAGCTGCTCCAGACTAAAGCAATAAATCGAAAAAAATGGCSAGACCTGATCAACAGAAAGGGCTTCGTCTTCCATCAGCACAACGCTAGACCACACATACCTTTGATGACTCGGCAATAACTGGGACCATATAGCCCTGTCTTTGCACCATTGGACTAACATTTGTTTCGGTCAATGCAGAACTCCCTTAATGGAGTAAAGTTGGCTTCAAAAGAAGCCTGTGAAGATTACTTGACGCAGTTTTTCGCCGAGTAACCAGACAAGTTTTACAMCCAAGGAATAATGTCTTTTGCGGAAAAATGGCAAAAAAGCATAAAAAAATAWGTTGAAGTTTGATTTGAAATACGAAAAGACTTTATCGACTACSCAATATATGTATATATAATATATCGACAAACGAAAACGTATCTAAAAAATCTATAGACACAATTTATTGCATGCTTTCGAAGGCTATAATCTTCCATTCTAAACATATGAAATAGAGCTCTGAACACATTTTCCAAGACTATCACATCTATTTATCTGAATTTATAWAATGTCCCAAAGAACTCAGACTTATCGGCAAAAAACTTGGAAAAGTCGAAAACACAAGTATAATTAACATTATATTGATGCGCAGAGTTTCTATAGGTGGTCGTGTCAGTTAATCCCAAAATCACATTTTTATAGAACTTGTTTAATTGTATTTAGAAGTGAATTAAGTATCATCAACGAGTGTGCAGGAGGAAGATCGATAAGAGTTTACAGCAGCACATAGAGATCTGGCTAATGTAACTCAAGTTTCAGGAGACTTGGCCAAAGCGAAGAATAATTAATCGCTTAACTGACACAACATCATTAAAGATACCATGTAACAAAGTTTTTGACTGTCTTACTTCAAATGATAACAAGATTCCTGTTTGTCGCATAGTCGAAGGCTAGTTCATAAGGTCGTTGGAGGCGGTGTAATATTATAAGCGGTGCATACGCTTGTGTCTCAGCGTCGAAACTGTGATTCGCAAAATCGCAGTCCACTTGCTGTTTACTGCTTCCAGAATACTTCGCTACGTATACATACTATGTATTTGGTATGCAACAAAATAAAATGTAGGTGGCAAATGTTTTTTGCACTTGAAATTTATATCTCAAGTTGATATGTTGCATTAGTATGCCTATTTATGTCAAATAAATACAATATAATTAATTTGCTAATACAATAACCTGAATTTGTTTTTTTTTTGATAAATATATAATATCGAAATATTCAAGTAAGAAAAACAACTGCCTTCTAAAGAAGTGGTAATATAGATAAAAACATATGAGTTTAAAGAGAAACGAAATGGAAATTTAGAAATTGTGGTTGAACACATGCTACCATAAAGGATATAACAAGTACATTATTAATCACTGTGCGAAATATTACGATGTATGGATTATGTTCTCATTGTAATTAAAATTTTAAGYATTGGAATATTATGAAGTATATTTATTTTTACATTTTTTTATTTACGTAAATTTGAACAGGTCAATTGAAAAGTCCCTATCGATTTTTTGACAAAATTATTATTTTTTATACAACATAGTTCGCTTTTAGTATACCACCCACAAATTAAAGCGAACCTCCAACTTTTTGATACCATTTATGTAGCACGATTCGTCTCAAAATAGGCCTCAGTTTCGGCGATCACCTCTTCATTCSACGAAAATTTCTTCCCAGCGAGCATTCTTTTGAGATCTGAGAACAAGAAATAGTCGCTGGGAGCAAGATYTGGAGAATACAGAGAATGCGAAAACAATTCTAAGCCCAATTCATGAATTTTTGTCATCGCTTTCATTGACTTGCAAAGCCGTGGTGAAACAGCACTTTCTTTTTTTCTCAAATGCGCCGCTTTCCGGCCACAACCTTGTTAGCATCGTATGCAGTCCACTCGGATGACTGTCGATTGAACTTCGGAGTGAAATTATGGATCCTTGCTTCATCCATTTTCCGACAAAAGCAATTCCGAATCATCAACTTCTTGTTAATTTTGGTGAAAAGTGAGCTCGAGTTGAACCCGATTTCTTTTTCATACCCAAATATTCGTGAATGATATGATGTACACGTTCAGCTGATATTTTCAGACAACTTCTCTTTACGCTCAGCCAAAATTATTATGTGTTCGTCGGTAGTAACCTCTTTTGGGGGTCGATTGCGTTCGTCGTCTTCGGTGCTTATTTCGCCACGTATAAACTTAGCACACCAATCCTTGATGTTTTTTTCCAAGGAGCGTGTCCGGGAACTTGTCAAGTTTTTGCTTCAACTGCATTTTTTCTCTTCRAAAAGCAAAATTTCATCAAAAACACCRAAATTCCTTTCTAACCATTTTTTTTAACAATAATAATAGTTGCTTCACTAAAAAAATTACATAATTCATAAACTAATGATCCGACTCTCAAACGACTGGCGCGCTGTTAAATTTATACTCGCGCCTTTGAGTTAGGATTAGGGTAGGGCTAACTATAAATCATATGGGTTTAATTTTAGTAGCGCCATCTACGTGTCAGGTCTGTTAACTATGTGCTCACATTTAGAATAGCTCAAAAAAAAAAAAAATCGCTGTCATAACCTTGCGGAATTACAAAAATAAAGCTTGAGATGTGTAAGTAGTAAATAAGTAAGTAGTAAATAGCTCTAATAACTCTTCACCATATGCCCACAGTCACTCTTAAAGATCTAAAGTTGTAGATTCTCCCAAAAAATATCCTATTAAATATTGATAAAATAGCTCAACTGAATGTTAAATGCATTGCAAAACTATTATTATGATGCTTATCAAAAGAAAACATAAAAACATCTGTTAAATAGATAAATTAATAAGTTTTTTTACTTATTTTATGGGAAGTTCCACACATCAGACGTAAATAACTACTTTCATACGTTAAATATTACAATAAACGTAATACCCGAATAGAACATATAATTAAGCATACCATACCACACATCACAATTATATTTATCGAGATTGCTAATGCAAACAAAATATAATGCTTTTAACCAAATTTGACAGACAGACAATTGACACAATGAGCAATAGCAATGGCARCAACAACAAAAATGCATGTTTAACTGAAACTGAAGCTACGATTAAAAAGAACGGTTATATTTCAGATAAAAACAAAATCACAATGGCTGGTAACCAATTTGTAGTGTTATTCCTAAAATATCTCTGTTTAGTAATTTACATATGTACAAGTACATAAACGTATATGTGTGTATCTAAACATGTAACATGTTGTTAAATACATATGTACTGTTGACATTAGATGGATACTTAAAAATGATGTTGGTGGCGTCAATACACCTTATCTTAATACATGCATGTATACATCCCTAATAATGTACATAACTACAGGGTTGTGTCGAGAATTATGGCAATAATCGCTATAATATAATACTTTAAATATTGGCACTCATCATTTTTCAATTAATAAGCCACATCTTCAGCCAAAATCAAGATCACAAGAAATGTTCACGAAATTTGTCATGCAACGTCACACTTTCCAAACAAATTGCTCGGATCGGACCACTATAACATATAGCCACCATACACACTAACCGATGTAATAAAAAATATATATTTTTTTGAGAGCAATATTAATTAACTTTTAAAACGTTTCAAGCCCTGTATTAGCCCACCCACAAGCATAAAACGATATTCAGTTAACTAACCAGCCCTGTTGAGGTACATATTTTTCAAATCATACTAAGTTTTATTAAACGAGACAGATGGACGACTTGACGGCGTCGTTTACTCGTATRTATCGACACTCCTGCGCATGGTCACAGTACTCACACTCACAGCCCTTGCCCAACTGCACTGCTAATGTAAGTGTGACACTTTCCGGAACCAACGTAAATGCCTTTAATACGCAAAACAAACCGTTGAAAGTGTATTGGTAGCTGTATTATTTGGGTTTTAATCAAATTAATTTGGCGAACAGTTGTATCAGAACAATCAAGAGAGCAGCAAGTGGCGCTAAATACATGCCACTAATAAAACTTCYGCTATTGAGGGTGTAGAATAAATATTCAAAATTTATTAAATTGTACTAAGTGAGCACTATTGGTATTCATGGCGCGTTCAAAACAAAATTTCTAAAAAAAATTGTATATTGTTAATATATTTTTAACAAGAAATTTGAAGTTAAATAATGTACAAATGTCTTCGGAAGAGGATGCAAATATGGTGAGGATAAAGAAGACATTCAGGTGCTTTTCATAAATATGATTTTACCGAAAGAAATGTTTAAATTCCGACAGCAGGCGAAAGCAAAATGCAATAATAACATAATTATAAACAAATCAAAAAAAAAAAAACCTAGAAAAAATATTGAAAAACGTATAAAA
>NW_017535041.1:217676-243422 GCF_001853355.1 Bactrocera latifrons | reverse complement strand
TCTGAATGAATCTTTCGTTACTATGTTTCGCATTCTTCATGCACCGAAACAGTGTAATGGAATCCGACTGATTGTGACGGATTGGGACAGAATGCTTGATTCTACGAATTCCTTTGAGTTCCAATGATTTGCCGTTTCATTTCAAACGTATTCCGCTTCAAGTGAAAATTGCATTTGAGGTGACGATTAACAGGCGACAACTTGATTTGATAAGTTTGGAAGTACTATGTTTTTACACGTTCAGATATACGTGGCGTGCTCACGAGTTTGAAAACCATCTTTTCTGCACACCAAAACAAAAACCAAAAAATGTGGTTTATCAAGCAAYGTTACATTGAAAAAAATAAATAAAAAATGAAATGTTAAATTAAACTTTCTTTTAATTTCAAAGCACATAATTTCACGCGAGACAGCGGCTGCGGGGTCAGCTAGTATTATATAAAAATACTTTTTTTTTACTAAAAAATTTCTAAAATCTCTTGATTATCAAAAAGTCAAAAAATTACTGCCTATAAATTTAAAACAGTTTCCAAATATTATAATTTTACGAAATGAAARCAATTTCCATATATTATACTTTTACATAATCTACGTCATCACATTAAGAAACATTTATTTTTTTGAACTTTCTTCGCCAACTACAGCTCAACTATAGTCAAATMAACTTTCCCGAAGATCGCATTTGGACACATATACCCAATTGGGAGATAACGCTTAAGATATCCACATTTGTGCCGGTTATAATTTTCGGCTTTTACGGTAATTTCGTCATACTACAGCTGATCGTAATGAATCGTCCGCTACGAACGGCAACGAATATGCTAGTGTGCAATATGGCGGTAGCCGATATGTTGACACTTCTAATATGTCCTGGCATGTTCATGATCAACGATTTCTATCAGAACTATCAACTGGGTTCGATAGGTTGTAAAATGGAAGGTTTCTTGGATGTGGCTTTTCTTATAACAGCCGTTTTAAATTTATCGGCTGTCAGTTACGATCGGCTAACGGCAATCGTGCTGCCGACGGAAACACGCTTAACGATGTGGAGCGTGAGATTTGCGATTGCCTTCACATGGTTGGGTGGATTTTTAATAGCTTTGCCGTTGGCTTTATATAGGACATATAGGGTAAGTTTGAAAAGTTTTAATTAAAAATAATAATAATTGCTTTGAGACGACAACTATTGTTATAACTTTTAAAGGTACGTGTATGGAAGAACTTCAAAGAGATGTATTGCAAAGAGAATACCCAAATATTACCCAAATATTGGTATTTTTTAATTACGGTTATGGTATGGTTGCCGCTGAGCGTAATGCTTATTTGTTATTCAGCGATTTTCTTCAAGGTAAGCATTCTGTTCAATTAAAAAAATTATTTGTCAAGTTCTACATTTCACACACAGCTCGATCGTTACGAAAAGCGAATACTTAATCGTGAACATCCACTGACTGTATCCTATAAGAGAACTGTGGCCAAAACGCTCTTCATTGTGGTGGTCGTTTTCATTGCGCTGCGTTTGCCATTCACTGTTTTGGTCATTTTACGTGACCAATTTATAGCCACAAATGATAGTTCCGTAAATGTTAGTTTTCGCATCTTCTGGTATATATCACAATATCTAATGTTCCTGAATGCTGCTGTGAATCCACTGATCTATGGTTTTAATAATGACAACTTTAGACGCGCTTACGATCAGACACCACTGTGTAACTGCTTTAAACGCAATACCAACAAAATACAGTCTAATGTGAGTGTAATTACTTCAGACAACACTTATTTAAATATCTATTACTAGAWTTTATATTTATCTTTGTTTTTAGAAATCTTCCTGCTGCAGTGGCTGCATGTGCTATATGTTCAAATGGTTTAAACTGATCTGTAGTTGTTTCAGTTTAAGAGCGAAAAAAACTTTCTCTTTCACTGGTGATCAACAGGTGCAGAATACGGAGGTGGCGCGTAGTGCAAGAGCGTCAATAGTAGTGACGGCAGCGCAGTCGAAAGAGACGAATGTGAACGATGTACAAACAACGTATAATCGCTTCGACAATGAGGGTTACCATAATGACGTCATAGACGAAGGGTTTATATGATTACTGTATTTTATGTAAGAAACTATATTTGTCAAATATGTTGAATTTAGTATATTTAATATTTTCCGTTTTTGTTGTTGTTGTTTTTTTCTCGATGCTGTTGTATAAAATAACCTAAAACTTAAATATTTCATGTAAAATATACGCAAAATAGTACATATGGGAGTTTATGAGAAGGACTATTCGTTATATTGCGTAGTCGAAAAAGTCTTTTCGTATTTTGTCAATAGATGTCTTTACAGTCGCATACCTTCAGTGCTACCAATCACATTATTTTTACACAATGAAATTTGTGAAGYTCACGAAGACGACGTTATATCAGTTTGTGTTGCACAAAAATGGTTCGCCCGCTTCCGTTCTGGAAATTTCGAAATTTCGATTTGACCTGTAGAAAGTGTTACACTGATGGAATAATGTGTYTAACGGAAAAATGGCAAAAAGTGGTCGACCAAAATGGTACTTAGCAAATTTTATATTAGTATAAATATAAAAAAATAAGTTGAAGTTTGATTAGAAATACGAAAAGACTTTTTGGACTACCACATWTCATGTAAAATACATGCAAAATAGTAAATACGGGAGTTTATGAAAGGATCCATTACGTTATATTTATTCATTAAAAATAATTGTTTAAGTACTAAATTGTCAACCAAATGCCATAAAGGGTTAATAAACATATATTCTTCGTATAAGGCAAGAAAAATTAGTGAATAATATTTTTTCATTTTTTTTTATGGTCCTTTTCTCTCTAACGGGTTAAGTTACATTTTTCTCTCTTGCGAATATTCCTCGTCACCCATTAACAGTTACAAAATTGATTTTCTTCCCCAACTAGGAGAGGTGATTTTTCARTGATACGAGCATATGTCGTGCATATAAATAAATAGGAATATATATAAAGCTCTTAAATACAATTAATTGGAAGCAAAGGTCGTTAGTCGTTCAAGCGTAACATAAAAAAACTTAATARTTTTCTGCGAAGAAACTAAAAGAACTGAAAAATCTTAGAAACAAAACAATATATAAAATATTTAGAAGCAAAAAAAAATTTTAATATTTTGAACCAAAAAAATTTATATACAAAATGTTTGTTGATATATTTATATTGATTTTTATGAATTGTGTAAGCAAATGCTTGTGTTTTCATGTGAATTTTAATGCATTTTATGGCGCACAACTCGAACCGTTTAATACGCAAATACAAAAACGTGAAATGGCGCAGTTTTTCGATAAAGGTATGTTAAAATAAAAAAGTAGAGAAATTGGAAATTTAGATGGAAAACGTAACATAAGCTGAAACTAATTATATTTTGAAACAACAACAAAACAATAGTGGCTTGCTTAAGGAAAACTAATAATTTTCGAAGAATTCAATTTGAAAGGCGTGAATCCGAAATAAAATTGTTTTCAAAAAAAGTTGCCTATAACCACAATTGAATATTTTTTTACAAAAACAAATATTTTCGTATATTAGTTTTCGAATTTTAATTTTCTGCATAAAGAAATTTATTTAAAAAAAATATATACATATTATATTAAAAACATATGCATAAAACTTGAATTACAAGACGGCAATATTCACACAAAAACAAAGTTTTCGCTCCCACGTTGGCAGTTTCAGTTATTACTATCGTTTCTTCTACTTTTTAATTGTGCTTTATCCGCCTCTTTGCTTCTTTCATTCAACGTACACACTTCTCTACTCCAAACCGAAAAGCTCTTTTTTCATATAACCCGATTTGTGCGTTTCCAAATACTTTATAAACAGCGCCATATTCATTACACCTTCCTCATTATCCAGATCATCGCAGAAGAGTTGCTCTTTGAAACCATCAAAGCGACGTCGCTGCTCCAATTTACCCTGCCACAGCTCGCTCTTGCAAATAGTGATGTGCTGCCAATGCATAGCTTTAATCACGCGCCAAAACTCCTGTGTGTGCGCACGTACGCCCTCGACGCATATAATGCCCGGCTTGCCGGGACGCAAAAATCCACTCAAGTCCATATTGCGCGCCACTCTTTGAATTTCTTGTCGCTTTTTCTTCGATTTAATGTGATGCGAGTAAATCCACAAGCGTTCACATTCCAAAGCGGTTTCATTTTCATCCGCCGCTGCCTGCTTTTTTACCTCAAATTCGCTGCCATCACGCGAGATTAGGTCATTCAGTTCATCTTGCAGCCAGGATACCACCTGAAATACATAGCATTCACTCTTATCCATTGTATTTATGTACTTTTCAATTTCACGCTTTAAATGCTGTTCTTTAGCTTTGCCCAAAAGCGTGCTAAATATTGTTACAATCGCATTCTCCAGCAGCGGATAGAGATTCGGCAATTCAATGCGTATATCCACTTTCTCCTTGGACTTGCCATGCAGTACGCTCACAGTAATTATATAATCCAAATGCGCCTTTAAAACGTTGGTGGGCACGACAATGGGAGTCTTGAGAAAATCATGGAAGTCGCTGATGACGCTCGCATCGAGTATATGCATTTCGCCGGGCGTACAGTATATCGATGAGAGCAAGTCGACCTCCTCCAGTTGCTTCGTAATGCATTGTACATATAGCTCGTGTTCGTTCAATTGGTCRAGTTGTAACGTTGGCTGAACGGCATCCATGCTTTATGTTTATTTTTCGCTGTAAGAACAGAAATTTTCAATCAGATCGGTATACAATAAATGGGCACATAAACATTACAAATGTATTATGCCCAAATACATTATATACCGATAGATAAGTAATATTTCTGTACTTCGCTTTGTCTAACGATTTACATTTGTAAGCAGTTAACAGTTATGCATAAGTATGTAGGCATTTGATAAGCTTATGTATGAAGATTTAAGACTTTGGTGAGAGGCATACGTCACTAAACGGTATAAGCAGAACAAAAACAAGAAAGAGGGTAAACTTCGGTTGCATCGAAACTACGATACATATTTCAAATACATTTCTTGTAGCATAAAAGGCTATAAAAAGATCTTTATCTTGATTTTTATCGGTCAGTGGGTATGGCCCGATCTAAGCGACAATTAGTACGAAGAGTGTAATGTTGCCTTAATAGTTATTTTGCAAGTTTCCCAGACAAGGATTTGATTTCGATAAGTCAGTTTGTATGACAATTTTATACTAAAGTGGTCCAATATCGACAAATTGGCAGTTTCTTTGGGGATAAAAAGGACCTACGCAAATTTTCAGAGCGATATCTCAAAAACTTCCGTACCAATTCGGTTATACACCAATAGAAATCGTAATAGTTGGTTATAAGGAATGGCTTATCATCTGATCAAATTTGACCCGCACTGTTTTTTTTTTTTGTTAGTTTGTTCGTATGAAGCTTGATCTCTATGCACAGAGCACCGCCCATCGTCCACACGTTTTGGGTATGAAGCTAAACTCTTACCAAACGTCCTCAACCTTTTGATAAAACGACGTCGACCCCTACGGTCGCAAAAAAATTGCTTGCCAATGTAGCAGAGGATCCTACATTCATAAAACACATCATTACCTATGATTAGACATAGATTTATGAATATGAAGCCGAAACTGTGCAATAATCTTGCAAATAGCTTCAAAAATGTGCCAAAACCGGAAACTCCAAATTCGCTGAAGACCATCCTAGCTGAGACTTATAACAAGTGTATGGAAAATTCGATAGGAGTGGCTATTTTGAAGGCGTTAATAAAGTTTTGTATCAAAATACTCGTAAGAGCAAATATAGTTGGTCAGTCCGGGTCAATTCTGATTAGATGATTTGCTTGCTTACCTACTTTTTTAATTTGTTTATAATTATATTATTAACTATAAGATAACCCTGTTATTTAAACACATACACATTGATATATGTATATATTTTTGCAGCCGCCTATTCCTTCAATGGGCTCAGTAAAATAGAGTCGGTGCCAGTTTCCTTCCCAACTGATATTTGTATACTCTCAATGGAAGGTATAAAATATGCAGTCTCCTTGCATAGAAACAAAAATGGTGTGCGGCACTTAACAGTTTACAAAAATGTGGTATGTATTCTGGTCAAATACGTTCCACATCCAAATTATGCGTTAATTTCGTTGTTTTGCAGAACAATAACTACAACGAACTGCACAATATAGCAATGCCCAATGCAGTTGCTATGGATTGCAAGGCGCTCGCTTCAAAGGGCTACATTGCGTTGGCCTTTAATCTTACACAAACGATTGAAAATGCACGAGAGGGCTCGCCGATTTACGTGCTCACCGCCGATGATCGCCTACGCGCCGTACAATTTTTTGACACTAAAAATTTATATTCGATTTATTTGCGCACCGTGGCGAATGATCTGTTTATGTTGCAAACATTGCGCAGCAGTGATGATGCACCGAACCCACACTGTCCCTATTACAAGTGGTCGGGCACATCGTTTACGCTGCTCGCGCGTATACCGTGTAGCAATGCGCGTCATGTCGAACCGTTTGCCATTAACTATGAGAATTATGTGGCTTTGGCGAACTATGCTGATCAGAAGGGACGCACCACAACATATTCTGAAATTTATAAATTCATACGCGAAAAGAAACGCTTTCAACTCTTCCAGAAGATCCGCACCTATGGTGCGGTGGATGTGCGTTACTTCAGTGCACCGTTGGACGAGGTGAAGCGCCGCCACTTCCTAGTCTATGGAAATTCGATGAGCAGAAGTAAGAGTGCTGTACGCGGGGAGGACACCAATGAGGCGGATTCGGTCTTTTACGTCTTCGATAAGGGACAATTCGTGCCGTATCAGAGTTTATCGCTGTATGCGGTGGAGCAATTTCTTCCAGTGCAGGTAGGTTGCTTACTGTGAAATTTTGCAATAATTTTTTTTATTCGAAAAAAACAAAGAATGTAGATGCGGAAAAATTTTTACTGCTCGTGGCTTGCAAAGATCAGGATACAAAAATTTACAATCTGAACGATTGGAAATTCGAGCCGTCAAATGTGCAATTTACCGAAGGCGCTTTGGGGCGTGGCGTATCGAAGATGAGAATTCATCAAGAGAACGAACAAAGTTTTTTGGGTAAGTTTTGCAAGTCTTTTCGTATTTTCTGAATAGATGACATTGCGGTCGTATATCTCCAGTGCTAGCAATCACATTGTGTCATACCATATAGTGTTGGAAAGGTGAGATTTTAAGCTCCATTCAACCAAAAAAAAAAATTAATTCGGAGAAGTTGAAAAAATGTTATGGCTGTTCAAAAATTAGTGAAAATAATGGAGAAATTCGCTACATTTTGAAATTTTTGTATAAAAAAGGGAAGAATGYCATCCAATCCACCAATGAAATTTGTGAAATTTACGGAGACGATGCTGTATCACTTCGTGTAGCACAAAAAAGTTGAAGTTTGATTAGAATTACGAAAATACTTTTTCGACTACCCAATATTTTCCATTCAATATTTTTTACATATGTATATATTAAAAGCAAATATTTCAGAAGTGTTCTTTCTCGGCTTAAAATAAACAGGGTCATAACTCATACGTTCTTGTCGCGTCAAAAACGAGTTCCCTTCATAACTCTTTTGGTTATTACTCCATTTCGAATATATCATCAAAAATGTAAATTTGTGTGCTGAGCTCAACACAGTATCTACGACATTGAAAAAACTCAATTTCATATTGCTTACCACATAAAGATCGACAGTTAATCTGAAAAATTCCTTATTTTAATTGCACTCGTATAATGTAATTTCAGTCATCGCAAATGAGAAAATGACAGAAAATGATACCAACATTTTTCTACCGATCTTCAAGCAAGACGAACACGCCAATGCATTACGTCAACAGATTATCGATTGGACTAAAACGCAGATAGAGCGATTAGTGCAAATCGATATTAATAAACTGCAACAGGATGTAGAGGTAAAATTTGAGAGTTTTAATAACATTTAGACTATTATAAGTCAAATTGATAACAACAATTACAGCAAAAACTGTCACAAGGCCAACGGCCGAACATCAACACGCAAGTGACAGTAATTCCACAGGCCAACATACAAACTGTGCACACCAATGCGGTAAGTAGCGTATATACAGTGCAAAATAATGGCAATACCTAAATGTTAAACCGCGTTTCGCTATCTTAATGCACGCAGTTCATTTATCCGAAACATCATTTCACAAGCCATTATTGGCAGGCATTGAATTTCGCCACACAAGCAGTGAATGGCATAGAGGCTGAACTCAAATCAGCGACTAAAGCGCGTCTTAAACGTGCCACACCCACAACTGATGCTATCAAAGAATTTGCCAACATTAGAGTCGACTCACTTATTATTAAGCACAAACTCGAGGCGCAACAAGTGAACGGTGTTAAAGCAACACGACCCACATTTGAGCGTATCAAAGCTAAAAAAGTGCGTGTAACGGGTATGTTTCAAGCAACGGAACGTGCATTGCAGGAGGACGCTTCCACTGCGACAACACCAACAGTTGTGGCGCCCACATTGGCAGTCAACAATTTGCAAATCAATGGGCTTTTGAATGATTACAAATGGAACGATCTGCTAAATTATACACTGAAGCGTGAGGGTGCGCATTTTCTTGAGAAGTCGGCGCATATAGGTAATTTATTAGCGGAATCAGTACGTGTGTTAAGCGCAGATATTGATGGCAATCATTTGAATGATCTCATACCAATCGATGATGGCAATGGAACGGTTGACGATCATATATACATGGTTAATCAATCGGTACTGTTTGAAGCACCTGTAAAAGCCAAGGAGTTGTTTATAAATGAGCGTTTAAATCATATCAATGTGCAAGAGCATACGCTTGATGTGCTGCTGAAGAGAGTGCCAAATGTAACACGGGTGATAGAGGGTGTGAAAGCTTTTGAGAATGTGCGGATTTTGCAGCCGGTTACAATGGCGGTAAGTGTGGGGGTAAGTAGTAGACTTTTATTAGAACGAATAAGTTATATAAATAGAACTCTTTTTGAATTTTTTGATAAATTTCATATAATTATATAAATACAACTCCCTTTGGAGTTTTTAGAAAAAAAAAGAGACAGAAATTTCTGGAAAAAACAGTACAAATATGATTAGACTGTTAGTTGCAATAATTTATTTCAACAATAGGGTAGGACGTTGGGTTCAAGTTTACAGTCCTTGTCCTCACAACAAATCATACACGATGACCTTGTGCTTAATGGAGATTTTACTATAAAAGGCGACGCAATTATATCCAATCGAGTAAGCGTAGRCGATTTATTAGATCGAAACACCGAAATTAGTACTAAGAAGACGCTGGAAAATGGTATCGATATAACACAAATGCTAGCTAATGTTAATATTAAATTTGAACAACCAGTTGAAGCGAATAATACATTATTAACATTCATCAATACAGTGGACTTGCAGCAACTAATTAAAACGAATTTTAAAAGTCTACAGCTAATTGAGGGCGAGAAACATTTCAAGCAGACACTCGAAATACGCAGAGGTTTCAGTGAAGTGAAAAATCTAAATGGTGTGGATATTGAAAAATTGTCCGAACGTTTTTTATTTAAGTCGTTCAACCAAACGATCACCGCACCAATGCATTTGGGTAGCATACAAACGTCCAAGTATGTGAATGATAACACAATAATAAAACAAACACCATATTAATTTTTTCATATTTATGTAGTGTTATAACACAAAATTTAAAGCTAAAGGATAAGCCAATAGAAACATATGTCACCAGCAACGGACACCAGCATTTGCCTGTGACACTAACAGTGGCAGAATTAAGTGCACGATCTTTGAACATCGAACGTTTGCATACTAATGGACATATTTTCGGCAAGTCAGTGAACCCTGGATACGAACAACCACTTATGGCGCAGTTATTGTCTAACATGACAAAAGGCATTGATTTGCTAACACCAAGGCAAAAATTCCCAAATACTATATTTGTGGGCAATTTACGCTTGAGTGATGGCAGTATTAATGGACGTAAAGTGCAGGCCATAGAGAAACAGCTGCAGCATCTAAATGCAGATATACATTTTGAGGGAAGCTACAAATTCAATTACAATATGAATATAAGTCATTTAACATTTCAAGGTAAATTTAATGATATACCTGCTATGGAATTTGGGCAGAGTTGGTTGCAGAAAAGTGGCAGACAAGTCTTTACTTCCCCACAAAGCTTGTCGGAAGTAAACTGTTTGAAAGAAATGCAACTTGATGGCAAACTTAATGGTCACCGAATAGACGATTTTTTTGCTGACACCTACTGGATAAACCGGAATGAGTATATTGACACCATGGACTTTCGTAAGTCTAACTCTAAATAACAAAGGAATTATATTAATTTGTATATTTATTTAGGAAACCCTATTCAAATGGAGGCGATGCTTAGTACAACCACGTTAAATGGCATACATGTACCTCTGGATATTGTTAATGCCAACTCTACTGCACCGCAAACGCTTTATGCCAGCGCATTCATTCACGGTCAGCTTAATGCATTAGGTTCTGTTGGTATTTCCAATGTTTCCACACTGAATGGCATAAACTTGCGGGAATTGGAAAGATTTCTGAGAGGTGTTGGAGGTGATACTTTTCATGTAGAGCATGCTAGCTTTGCTCAGGCGCCACTTTATCACACTTTAAATAGATACGAATTGTCGATGTTGCTGGACAAAGTTTGGCTAGCCAATGAAAACGTACGTCTGAGTCAACATGTCGAATTGGCAAATGCTACTTTTGARGGACTGTTGGAATTTGAGGTAATTGATTATATATTGGTAATGGTGAAAAAAATATAACTACATACATTTATAGGGTTTAGTGAATAATATAAATTTACAATATTTAAAAGAAAATTATTTGAGTTTATCTCGAGCACAAGATATGCGCACCGAATTGATTTTGGCCAGTGAGACAAAGTTCGAAGGTGCATTGTCTGCCAACAACATACAATTGGSTGGAATGCTAGTGGAAAATAGCAGGTATGAAATGTATCAGGTGTTTACAATAGCTAACTATAATCAATTATATTTTGCATATTCCCACACTTGTTAATTTAACGAGTTTAGTGTAAGTGAGTAAAGTAAAAATCATATACATATACATAGATATTAGTTAGTTTACTCATTTCTTTTAGCATTAATTTCAAATTTTTTTTTTTTAATATTTATACACGAACAAAAAGTTCAGCGCAATATAACCGTCGTTTACCTTGCACATTCCTTGTATCATATAGAAAACGATAAAGAGAAAATCAATTCACTGCGTAATTTGAAAACCACTGTAATTAGTCACTTGAACAAAGCGACGAAACGGGGAGAAACAAAAACAGATGATTCACAAATCAATGCGCAGACGATAACCAACCAACAACTATAATGATTGCGTGCATTTCACATTTTATTTAACAAATTTCATGTTGTGTACATTACCTTTTAGTTATTTATATATTTTGCACATTAAATTTTGCAAATTTTCTACACAAAAAGTAAAATCGAAGGCCACACGCGAGACACACTTCACTATTTACTTCAACAAAACATGAAAACTGTCAGTGAATTACCAATGTGGCCACTCTCTGTTATCTACTTATAAAAATAAAAATTGTTAACGTCAAAGCAAGATAAAATTCCTCAAAAGTTATATGGTGAGGAAAATATATGTTCCGAGTATATTAGCGCAAAATTTTTAATATGCATAAAATATTTTATAAATATACATAATAGTTTAAATGTGTTATGTAGCAGAAATAAGTTCTAATAATATGCGACCATGGCAACACTGCTAGTTCCGAGAGACAGGTATTATTACAGAAGCTCCTAAACTATTTGCTATTCTATACCTATGAAAGAAGCCAATTCTTTAAATATAACTATTCTGTCTGTTTTTTTTTTTTTTTCATAAAGACAAATTTCAATGTTGAATGTTCCCTTGTTAAAATTCCACACATTTTCAGAAATTCGGCTATGAATTTCGACGAATTCRTCGCAAATACACTTAAAACAGATGGATCTCATGAAGTACGCGCCAGCTGGAGCTTAGTAAGCGCGCTAATACAAGAAAATTTGGATAATGTACAAATAAATAATTTGAATTTGGCACATGATGTATTGCGTCTGGATACACCTTGTGCTCCTGTAACGGCACCAAAACACTTAATATCAGCTAATATTCGAAAACTACATACCACAACAAGCAGTTCCATAAATGGTATACCAATAAATGATTGGATGCAAACGGCGATTTATGTGCAAGGCAATCACACAATTAATGGTAAYATCACTCTCAACACCGTTAACATGTACAAAGATCTGAGTGTATTAGGCACCGTTAATGGCATATCGAATTTCGGCGAACAAACGTTATTGTTACGTAACATTGGAAAACAAATAATACACGGAGATATATACATAAATAGTTTGCTATCCAAGAATCGTGGTATTTTAGTAAATAGTTTTGAAAATTTGTCCGTAAATAGCATCAATGGACAACAACTAGACGATTTCTATGTGGAAATCGCAAATATTTCCAAAGTTGTAACCGTGGACGGGAATTTGACCTTTCTGCAGCCGTTGGTAGTACAAGAGTACCATAATCGCGCCACAAGTGACAGCAAAAGGAAACGTAATATATCTACAGTAAACGAAGTTGTGGACAATGAAATTACCGAGATGCCCACATGGAAGGATATTCTTACAAGCGTGCAACAGTTAAAATGGTTTGTAGACGGTAAGTCATAGCAAATATACAAGCCTATAAAGCGTTTTTAATAAATATAAAAGAATACATTTGTAATTCTTAACAGCTTCCTACTATATCTTGAACACTTTTAAAATTCGCCAAAAAATACCCGTTAATGCTACTAAAATGGTACATTTCAAACTGAACGAAGAAGACAAAAACACCATGGATATCATTGGAATAATGAATGAAAATAATGAGCATTCCCCCATAATGTACTACAAATGGTCATTAACAGAAGAACAATTTCAACCTATACAAGGTACGTAAGATATGCATTTTTGTTTTTGTTAGAAATCATTATAAAATGTTTGGAAAAAATCAAATCACGAACTCCGTTATATATTTATATACTATATATAATTACTTTATTTTAAATAGCATTCAAATTTCGTGGGCATATTTTGTCCGATAGTATTCGAATTACAAAAAAAAACATGTGAAAAATTAAAGAAAGGGCTTTAAATACATACATACATATGTATTTATTATTCGCGTACAAAGTAGGTTTAAACATTTTAAAACATTACTACTGTCCGTGCTTATTTGAAAAACGTATGTATAAAATGTGTATTAAATTGTACGTCGTTGACGTAATTTTCAATATTAACAAATATAGTTAAATACGTAATCAGCGTACGAAATATAGTTTAAAATACTTTTAAGAAACGAAATTAGAGTRTTGCTTACTCTTTTTTTTGTCTTAAAACCAAAAAATATTCTCTTATTGCTCCAATTCATCGCTTTGGACATCAATTATTGCGCGTAGTATGCCCAACTCTAATTTTTGAGCCGATCGCGGTCGTAAACGATTCATAACGTTTGCAACGTAAAGACCCAATGCTTCATGTCGTGATGAATTACAAAGATTTTTGAAGAAAGTCGGCGGCAGTGAATTGTCAAAATTTCCTAAATTAATGATACCACCTGTCGCGTTTGTATGATTTGGATGATTAACTGCTCCAGCCACAGCACCATTAATGGCACCATTGCCAGAGTCGAATATAATGTCATTACGAAAGTCTATTTCTTCAAGTCGTGGTGAATATCCATTCGTTGATGTGGAAGCTACTGTAGCGGCTGTTGAAGAAGATGGACCGCCACCACCGTTCGTTAACTCAACTCGAGGATTCCCTGTTATTGTAATTAAATTTATACCCGTTGGTTGATTAATGTCATCATTAGGCTCCTGCTTAATATTGATGGTTGGATCATTATTTAAAGAAAGAGAGCTCTCTTGAAGAGATGCGCTAGGGTTAGCACTGTTAGCAGTCGATGTACTTCGAGCATTTGTTGTTGATGTCTGAGCCGTTGATGCTGTCGCAATTGATTGATTGTTATTTGGTTTTTTAGCCGGTTGGGATCCTGGCTGTGTTTCCACTAATTTACGTTTAATTGATTCAGGTAATGGTATACACTCGCCGACACCCAATACTTGACCCGCTACTCGTATAGTCGAGTTTTTCTGCTGACCGCTATTACTTGATGGCTGACCTACCCGGGGCGTACCACTGTAAGTATTTCCAGCTGCTGCACTTGATGATGTTTTCTTCATGGTTATTCCCTTCTTATGTAATGCAGCGGCAGTAGCAGCAGCTGATGCGTTGGATGTAGGCGTGGAAGTAGATGTTGTATTAGAAGCTGGACGCGACGAGTGAGCTAGGGAATTCAACACCTTCTTTTCTTCTGCTGCGGGTGATGAGGATTTGCTCTGATTAGCAGCGGTTAATTTTGTTTGTAGCTTAAGCAAGGGCTTTTCCTCCTTTTCGGGGGTTGTCTCAGTAGATCCACTAGATTTCATTGATTTCGATGGACTTTCACCATCTGATGTAGCTGCTGCATTTTTTCCTTGTGCRGCTGTTGTTTCTTCTTCTTCCTGTACTTCTAACATTTCATATTCTTCATCTTCCTCCATAGACACCATACCATCACTTTAAACATATATTCAACTTTAAAAATGTAATGTAAAAATAGATACACCACTTACTCGTCCTGCTTTGGGTCTTCTTCTTGAACAGGCTGATGTATTTGCTCCATTAGATCGAATAGTTTCCATGATGGAGTGCGTTTGGTTTTCTCTTGTTCGTATTTCTTTTGGAGTACTTTGAATATCGATCGAGCCTCATGCACTGTAAACATTAAACAAAATTAAAAACGGCGAAATATAGTAATGCGGAACATATTTACCGGACAATTTATTATTTTTGCCTACGCGCGCCCAAGCATCGTCTATTTCTTTTTTGCCTGCTGGCGGATAATTGGGATGTAATACTTTTTCCTCGGCAATATCTGCCAATATTTTATCGAGCTGAATGGGCATTATATAGCGATATTTCTAAGAGATTACCACACACTTTTATTAATGATTAATTATTTGTATTTGGAGATTTAAGCAAAATATTAGTTAAGAAATCCTTGTATGCCAATTTTGCTACTTTTTCATCTGCTTTCTACACTGCTTTGCTTTGTTTTATGTGTGTGTAATTATATGAATGCAGTAACGCGCTTCTTGCAAAACAAAGCGGCGACCGAACAACGAAATGAAACGGCGCGCAATGTATATATTTTGCAAACTACTCTGGCTGTATAACTATCTCTTTTCTTCATTAATGACTTAAAGGGCGTATGGTGCGAACTGACGCGCATTATATCGAACTCAAGGCCGTTACAAAAGGAAATGTTTGGAAAGCATGTCCATTGCCGGGTTGTATTCAATGACAATAATTAAAAAATTATAATAAAAAAAMACCACAAGATATAAGAATCAATAAGTTAAATCAAAACGATTTAATTTTTATAATAAATAGTATTCACTCATAGTAACTCTAGTGGAGTAATTGTGAAAACATCTGTAGCGCAATCTACAAACGGAAATGTCAACAGTTTGTCAGCAACTGTAGTGATAAACAAATATCCGAAAAAACTAAAGTTCGGTTCAACAATAATATAAATTGACAATAAATTTTTCCAGTTTTATGTTTTTTCCAAATGCAACGCAATAACATTTTATACCCTGGTATACTTTTGAGCTTTCTTGCACTTATAACTGCAGCTTCTGAAAGTCCAGCTCCAATAACTAAAAACAGGTCTTTACCGCTTGTTATCAATACATGGGAGTTCACCCAAGCTAATACAGCAGCTTGGTTCGTACTAAATCAACAACCAGGTGGTAATGCTTTAGATGCGATTATCGAAGGCTGTGCCACTTGTGAACGCCTACAATGTGACGGCACTGTCGGCTATGGTGGCTCACCGGATGAAAATGGCGAAACTACACTGGATGCTATGGTTATGGATGGCAGCAATATGAACATCGGTGCAGTTGCTGGTCTAAAACAAATAAAGGATGCTATAAGTGTAGCACGACATGTACTGGAGCATACAAAGCACACTTTATTGGTTGGTGATGCAGCAAGTAACTTTGCTGAGAAAATGGGTTTTCGACGTGAAACACTTGCCACGAACAATTCAATGGATATATGGAAAACATGGCGTCAAAATCGTTGTCAACCAAACTACTGGTTAAACGTATATCCGGACCCTACCAAAAATTGTGGTCCATACAAACCAATCTCTTTCGATGTTTTGGACAATGACAATCGCTTTAAATACCAAATTGGACGCTGGAATCATGACACAATTGGCATGGTTGTCATTGATAGAAATGGTCAAATATATGCAGGAACCTCTACTAATGGTGCTAAACATAAAATACCCGGACGTGTTGGAGACTCTCCCATACCCGGTGCAGGTGCTTATGCAGATAATGAAATCGGTGCAGCTGTAGCTACAGGTGATGGTGATATAATGATGCGATTTCTGCCAGCGTTGGTAGCAGTAGAAGGATTACGTGCGGGTAGGACGCCAACAGCAGCAGCAGAAACCGCGATGCAACGAATCAAACGTTACTACCCTGATTTCAGTGGAGGTTTGGTTGTAGTTGACCGTTTTGGAAACTATGGTGCTGCTTGCGTAGGCATGCTAAAATTCCCATACTCAATTGTGAGTGGTGATGCGACGCAAAAGACAAGAGTAGAATATAAGTATTGTAAAACTGCTCTAACATTTCTGTGACTAAAGAAAAAATTGTGTAAACAAAACTAATAAAGTTACTATTCCACTAAAATGGTTGTAAAATGTTTTTTTTTTTTTTTGTATATGGTAAAGGAACCTCAACAAAAGAATTGGCAAATTTTTATAACACATGTTAGAGTTATATTAAACCACGAAATATTTTAAAATATGTTCAAATAATTGTTATAAATATTTTGAACAAACTTAAACTATTAATAAATTTCAGGTTACTMTTGGCTTCCAAAACAGGCTGAGCTAATTGACATAGCACCGATTTTATTTAGCAAAGCTGATGATTATTTCGCTGTTTTAAATAAACATAATTCAAGTTATTTATTATCAAATCTAAAACTAAATTTAGAAAATTTGCTAGATGGTGAGCARTTTTTTTCAAATTTAAAACGGCTTACAATAGAAGGAGAGCACTGTTTTGCCACTCAAGCAATATCAAACAATGGTTTAACTAAGGTATATTGTATCAGTAAAGAAATTGATTCTCAATTTCCCATCTACGAAAAGTTTGTGATTCCTGGGAATGGTGTTCAAGAGGTAATAAACTATGTCATTATACTATCTGAATTTACATGTGAAATTTAATTACTTTTAGCTCCTTCAAGTAAACAAGGATACAATAGCTACTTTGCTAACCGATACCGTTGAAATATGGACAACACATCCAAGTTTAAACCTTAAACAAAGTTTGTTTATTTCAAAATCTATGAAAATGGCGAGCACGATGTTCAATAACAACACATTCTTAGCTATTCAATGCGAAAAACAAGCCAACAGCTTGCATGGAGGGCGATTAGAAATTTATAGGTAAAAGCTTAAAATACAAATCATTTGTTAACATCCAATATAAAATTGTATTTCCTAGTTCTACAAATTCCACAAATTTTGGGCATTTGCAAACTTTGGACTGCTCGGATGTTATACAGATATCATTCGAAAAAGTTACGCGAACAGGAGACTTGCTATTGTTTACTTTGAGACGAAATATTGATGCATCATTAACAATATATCAGTACAAAGGCGTAACAGGCTTCCAACAAATTGTAGGTGCAACCACTTTACCAGCAATACATGCATATCAGTTGTTGCATTTAGAAAATGCACATAAAGAGATAATTGCGCTAACAACCAGCGAAGGATTGTTATTTGTGGAAATAGTGTTAAGAAAATTTTGAAACAATTGTCAAATTTGATTTTTTTACATGTGTATTAAGTTAATTAATAAAATTGTTGTATATCAATTACTTGAATATACCTTAATTTCATTATTTGAAGAATGTTATATGCCGCAGTATAAAGAGCTAACTTGAAACCAAAAGAAATCAATATACCTTACACTAATACGCTTTTGATAGTATTTGCTATTCGACCATTGACATTATTCCTAGACAAAATTAAATGAGTAGTTTCGTGCGTAGGTGCTCACCCATTTTTTTTTTTCCAAGAATCAGGTCTATGTAACAAAGTTCGAACTTGCGAGCAATCTGGATTTATACAGCGCCTTTAACGATTAAATAGATTTGAATACTCCATTTTCATTTCGGTTCACGTTTTTGCAAATAAAAAATGAATTTATTAACGTTATGTATTTTTAATAAACTTCTAAACCCGGACGATGTAATTAATTAATTGCATTCAAACATGCAACATTTCATTAATTTTATGTTCAATCATCGCTGGATTCTACATTTTCCGTTTGCAAGTTCTTGAATGTGGAAACTGGCACGTATGTCACCAATGTGTATAGTTTGTTAGGTGAGTCTTCATCGTCGTTTCTCCTGCGAGCAAGACGCACACGCACACGGACTGGAGTGGAACTGTAAAAAAACAAATAGTAAACAGTTAAACACATATTTTAAAATATTAGATTTGTGTATACAACTTACCGAATACCCTTGGACCAGATATGCTTGTTCAAACGGGTATCAATTCTAACATCATTGGTGCCCATTTCCTTCTCGGCGAATTTGCGGATTTCCTTAATGGCGCGTGGAGCACGCTTTTTGAAACCAATATTGTGCACACGTTTCGACAAGTGAATGGTGCACTCGCGAGTTACTACCTCATTGATGGCAGATTTGTTGCGCTTTTCAACCTTTTTTGTTTTCGCCATTTTTTATTGGAATTTCTTGCTTGCTAACAAACTCCTGAAAATTAAAAACAGAATTTTTATAAGATTTATTACACAAATTCTGAAATTGTTAGATTTTTTAAGACTATTAATTGCTAAAGCGCCACCAATAGTTGTTTGAACACTTTCTTCACCGATCATTCTGCACTTTTCCAATATTTTAATTTTCGCCTATTAAGGCAACATGAAATGTAGAAATTTGTGTATGTTTCGACACAAAAGTAATTCGCACAAGGAATTTCACACATATTTTGAATTAGAATTTGCAGAATTTCTCGATGTTTTACGATTTTTAAAAAGAAATTTACGAAAAACCAACCTATCGGAAATGAAAGCCTGACGTAAAAGAATATGACAGCCGTCAGAAAGAAACGTCAATACCAAATTGTATTTTGTTGACATTTTAACCCTGAACGCATAATGTGCAGCGCGACATCAAGGGATGAGATTGTTGAGAAGTATAAATATATAAAGTTTTCAGGAAAATTTTATTGAAATGCAAATATTTCAATAAATTTACAACTGTTCAATTTATTTTATTTTTTTTTATTTTATAAAAGCTTACATAATAATACCATTATTATACAAACTAAGAAAATACGCAGCACTAGCATCATGGGCTATCGGCCAACTGTTCAATTATAATCATTAAATATTCGTATATTTTGCGCTTTAGAAATGTATGAAAAACAATACGCAGCCCCATCTTGTGGTCAAATATCAACAGTTGATAGTTGTAAACAATACAAAAGTAATTTGGTAGAAATCAGTAGAAATGATAAACATTATTTGTAAGCATTATTATACTTATTAATTGTTCCATTTTACACACATTTTTGAGCAGTTTCTCTGTTAGGAGTTGGATTACTTTGGGGCGCAACTAATCCTTTCATACGTCGTGGTAGCGCAGGTATTGACACAATCGATACCGGTTCAAGATGGCATAATCTCTGGACGGAGCTTTGTATGATAGGATCAAGACTGAATTACTGGATTCCTTTTGTCTTAAATCAATTAGGCAGTGTGCTTTATGTGTGGACACTCCAACATACTAATATAACTCTAGCTGTGCCAATTGCAAATTCACTAAGCTTCGCGTTTACTGCTGTGACAGGTTACTGCTTAGGAGAAAGATTACCCGGAAAATGTATGTAAACAATTTTATGCATGTGAAATACAAATCTAATGTTTATTTCTTCATTTTGCAGCGGTTCTAATTGGCACGTTAATGGTGTGCTTTGGAACTACGTTGATGTTGTATGACAAAGTACGTAGTGAAGGAAAAGCTTAAATATCATATTGTTACTGATAGACATATGAATATTAATAAAAGCGTTTCTTTATACTGTAGCAATGTAATAACCAACCATTTTATTCTAGCGAAACAATAATCCACTTTATAAAAATTAACAATACCATTAGTTTGTTCTCATGTAAATATGTATGTACATAATATGTTTACAGTGCTTTATGCACAGCGTCGACCARTGTTTCCATGCTTACTATAGGAGTTTGAGGGGTAATACCATGACCAAGATTTGCAATGTAACGTTCCTTTCCGAATTTTTGCACCATTTCAGTGGTTAGTGCGCGAACTTCCTCTGGTGTTTTATACATATCTTGGGGATCGAGATTTCCTTGAAGGGTAATATTAGGCCCTACCTCCTTTCGTGCTTCAATTGGATCCACCGTCCAATCCAACCCTATAACATCATACCCCAAGGCAGCTTGCTCCTTCAGCGAATGCCCCCCACCTTTTGCAAAAATTGTCTAAGGAGGAGGGGTGAAAATGTATTAGATGAAAAATATAAACACTTGTAATAGTTTTTACCATAGGCACTACTGGTACCGATTGCTGTTGAAGTCGCTGTGTTAATTTGTCACGAATTTCTTTAATATAAGGCACTGACCATTTAAGAAAATCTTCCTTCTGTAAATGTTCCGCTGAAGATTCAAATATTTGTAATARCTGTGCGCCTGCTTTCACCTGCATTTCTAGGTAGTCAACAATAGACTCTGTTAACATGCTTAGTAGTTTCTTAGAATCATCTGGGTAATCAGACAGCCAAGCTTTAGATTTGGCCATTGTTTTACTGCCGCCACCTTCAATCATATAGCCCATTAAAGTCCACTAGGCGACAAATTAAAAATATCACCTTAACACTTTAACAATTACACATATAAGGTTTAAAACACTAACCGGTGCACCCGTGAAACCAATAAGTGGCACACGCCCATCCAACATGTGGCGCATCATAGTAATAGCATCACCAACATATGTCAATCTTCCTACTGCTCCTTCTGGCGTGAGCTTAGCTAAGTCTGCAGGGCTTTGTAACGGTTCGGGGAAAACAGGACCCTAAAGTTGAGCAGGAATTTAATTAAGTAAAGGTTTATCGGTCTGCGTAACTCACCACTCCCGGGTGCATTTCAACTGTCATTCCTAAGGCTTGCGGTATTACAAGAATATCAGAAAAAATTATTGATGCATCCAAATCAAAACGCCTCAGCGGCTGCATTGTCACCTCACATGCCAATTCGGGTGTACGACAAATCGTGAAGAAATCATGTTGCTTCCGCACTTCTTGGAATTCAGGTAAATAACGTCCCGCTTGACGCATCACCCAAACGGGAACACGGTCTACAGCTTCCCCTCGCGCAGCACGCAGAAGATTGTCATTTTTCAAAATTGGGAAATTCTGTAGAATATTTATATTATTTATTGTACAGATTAATAATATCCACATACGTGTTCTGCTGCGCACAATCTCACAACAATTATCAATAAACATATTATTTCGTTGCTAAAACAATACATTTCTTTACAGTAGATTTTTAGAGGAATCAAATATTTTTAATAATTAAAATGATGTAAGTCATTCTATAAACCTTCGAAATTGGTTTCAATAACCTTTCTGTCACTACTTGCCTCTGTGCCTTTCATTTTCGTTTGCAACTTGATTGGTTATCCGGTATGATTTAGGTACGAGTTAATAAGCTTGAACTACTTAAATTCGTAATTTCGCTTTATTTAACTTTAATAGAATATATTCAATTTGGATTGCCGAACGCTCACCGGTAAATTGCAAACATGAAATTAAAAAAACAAATTGCACGACTTGGGGCTTATCAGCAGTTTTTTCAATGTGAAGTGTAGGGTTGCATTCGAATAGAAAAATATTGGCGAATATACACAGGCTAAGAAACAAGCTCTTTGCAATGAAAACAATTTTTAAACGTTTTTTTATCAAACCCGATTTGAATTTATTAGATATGGACATGTTTACAAGTTCTTATTTCTTGGGGGGTTTTTAATTGTTAAATACATTTTCCGAAAATAAAAATTTAGTAGTGAATAAAAATTATTAATAAGTAAGGGAACATACTTTGTTTTTGTAACGAATGCTACGCATAAAAGAATGGAAACATAACATAATAGATGAACACGTAGGAGTACAAAAACAAAAAGTACAAATTCATATTTATCTTTATATTTTTTATTTTTGAGAAAGAATACGAAAGCAGTGTGATTAAAATCAAGAAAGAAAAAGTGCATTCGTGTCACTTAAAAAGCCAATACACTTGTAAAAAAACAACCAACAATTGTATACAATAAAACSAGAGAGCGCATATTTATATATATGTACATATGGTCTCCAAAAACAACTCCACAGAAAACTGGCTGTGAATAGAAAAAATCGAAAAATAATCATAAAGAGATCAACAGTAAGAAAGGTAAGTCCAAAAATCCAGTGCGTAATTTACAAWAGCAAATTAGGTGTGAATAACTTGTTTTGAAGTATTAATTGCTATAAATTTACATATGCATACAAAATAACAGTATACCTATTTATAAATTTTAAGGAGAAAACTTTAAGATATTTAGAAGACGAAAAATGGCTGACGAACAACCAAATCTTGTTGCTGGACATCCACCAGCAGGTACGTACAGTTAGTTTTAACATAATTGCTGTATGTGTAGTTAGGTGCTGTATTTACAAGCTAAGGATAATGGACACCGGGTATACATTTCTATATTTCTTTATTATAAAAAAATATTGAAAACACGTGACGAAAATGTCCTTTAATTACGTTGTTTGTAGCACCTGTAAGTGAATGGGTGCGCCGTTTGCCGTTGCCTGCATTACGAATACACATACATATGCACATACATACAAGCATCCTCATATATATTTCAGTACACTGATAAGACAAGCCGAAAAGCTTGCAACGTAGTTTTTTTTTCTTATAAGTARCATATTTAAATGTAACCAACATATGTTTGAATTTATTTGTAGTTAAAGCGGGTGGCATGCGCATTGTACAACACAAAGCTCCCGCAGCTGAGCGTCCAGCTAAGGATGCAGAAGATTGTACCGGATTGACGGTAAACATACATTAATAACATAATATTATTTTTGCCTACTACGAAAACATTTTTATATTATTGCAGCAACCAGTTGCTGTTAATAGTGGCGTAGTGAGTGGCGCTCCAGTTAAAGGAAATATAGATTATACACCACAGGCAGCACAGGTCGCACACTCGCCCAAGCCACCGGCGTTTGTCGCACAAAAACCTCAAATCAACATTCAGCAACCCCGTAAATGAGTGTACGCCACACGTTCCAGCCGTTCAAACCTACAGCAATGACAACAACAACAACAACAACAACAACAATAACATAATCAGCAGCAAAATAACAAATTCAACCATTGCAATAATATAAAAAAAATCATTCCATTTTAAATAACCAACAGAAGATAAAGCGTATTTGAGTAGGGGAACGGCAGAAAAAGGATATAAGGAAATATAAGAAGTCCTAAATTTATACATACATACGTATGCTTAAAAGATTAAAACATTTGTGAAATATGTACTCATCCATATGAAATTTGTAAACATTCGTTAGAATTTATATAAAGCTTATAATATTATTGAAATTTAAAATTATAACTTCAAATTGCCACGAATTTATGCTCATACATATGTATGTATTATTTCACGCACTTTGCTTCCAAATATGCACTATTTAATTGTAACACTATAATTGTCATAATATGTTGTACCAGATAATAAATTTATCTTTGCTTGTACTTCAATGCTTTGAATTGTAAACACTATCAAATAGTGGCATATTTATTGTAACTAAAGGTTTTTGAATCAATTTCATTCAAAGCTGAATTATTTGCACTTATTTCTTTGAATACATATCTTTGTACAATAAACAAAAACAAATAAAATATGATTTTATAAAAAATATTGTCACAAAAAAATTTTATTTGTTATCATCGGTAGAAAATTTTATTAAGTGCTTTCTTATGATTTTCATCATTAATTACTTTCAAACTGCAAGAGATTTGTAGAGTGACCAAATTCATGATTAGATTCGAGAAGGTTCTGTCGATATGGAACATGCTTTATCTTTCGAAGGAAGTGATTGCCAAATTAGTTTTGTTTTCTTTCTCATGAATTTTTTGCTCACATTTTGATGATTTTGTGTAATTTACAATCCATTTGTATTCCGTTATCACTCAAAATGCGTATTTTCTTTGGTTGAAATATATGAAAACGGCCGATTTTGACAATAGGGATCTAATCACATTTGACTAATTCTTGTTTTTGCGCTATCGTAAATGAGCAAGGTCACTTGTGAGACAATGGCATGAAAAAATATACCCAGTAAGCCATAAACGGACGTAAAATGCATATTCAAATATACATGCATATATGTAAACATATATACATATATTCTGCATATATTCTAAGCGCACTTATCTTATTCTGTTATCACGACATCATCTTTGCATCTKCTAGCGAAAAACGCAATGGAGTTTGATTTATTAGATCATAGTTCATTACAATGTCATTTATTTTAGTATTCAAACATCGTGAGAACTCAGTACATACAATTCATTCGTTAGCAAAGTGTTTGCAATTCGCCGATGTATTTTCGTTTAAATGTCTGGTTAAGTTGAGGCAAGTATTCATACTTAATTGCCTCTCTGAGCTTCGGTGGTCCGGGGTGCAGACTTCAAATCTGTAGTCGATTAACGTCGAAGTGGTTCGATTCCACCTGAGGGGCGAAATTTGCTATGGACAAATTCCACCTATCTCTGAAATATTTGTTTAAGTGAGCACACTTTAATCACACACATATTTTCGARTATTTAAAAATGGTAATGAAAACTGACCTTTCGAACTTTATTTTTCCGGCATAAGTAAAAGGTGTATGGATGCGTAACAGTAATATTTCACAGTTTGGCAGCCAATATAGTTTCTACAGAAGTTRCATCGATCAAACATTTGTTTATAAGGTGATTAGCATTTGAAAGGAAAGCAAAAATAAATAAACAATTTCAGATTAATAAACATTTTTTGTATCTAAATCCAGCAAAATATGTCAACATCACTACAAATAGATAAAATAACACCAGAAGAGTTAAAGAAACTACGTACAGAATGCATGGAACGCTTACGTGAGGCGAAACTCTATGAATTGCGAAACGATGCCAAGTKKCGGGCGGTGAATACGACTCAAACCTATGATGAATTCAAGTAAGTGCCGATATTTATTAATGAAACATTTGAGATAGATAAGATGTGCTCGTTTATTGACAGAGACGTCGTGGATGCGTCTCATTTACGACCGATTAGTAAACATGATAAAATGAACGCGAAGACGAAGAGTCGTTTGTGGAATTCAGCTGCACGGGAAAATTAATATATA
>NW_017535041.1:210027-211566 GCF_001853355.1 Bactrocera latifrons | reverse complement strand
ACCGCCAACAATACGTCCACTCAAATCGTCGCTAAGGCTGACCATACCTTCGGGTATGGTGCGAGCGAAGGCGCAAGCCACAAAAGACAAAACTATCACGAATTTCAACATTGCTCCTTTACAGATAGTTGCAAACAACTGCTGTTGACCAAAATGGTTAGCTTATTTATACCTAAAAAAATACTTGTAGTATAAGCCATATAATCAGTAATYAAAGATAATTGGCGTGTGACGTCTATTTTTCAACTTACTCCAAAATTTGTCGTTTTCAAGTGTGCTCATCCGTATGCAGATGATTAAAAAGATATTGTCTGGCACTTACGTGTAGAAATTGTATCGTTAGATAAGTTAGTAGCATATCAAGTCAGGCGGTCAGCGTTTTCACTATTTTTATTTCAGCATATGGAATCTGATTTTACATTTTTTATGAAATCTTTGTTTACATTTCTTGATGGTTGCTTCGCCTCGAATTTGTGTGTTGTGGTTTTACAAAGCTGTTTCTAAATGCTTGCTAAAATTTAAGCTTAAACAAGTACAACCTTTACTTATGGTTACACTGAAGCTGTAATTCCATGCCAAATAAAAAAAAATCCCTACAAAATTTCGATCTGTATGGCAGATATATGCTAAGTGGTCCAATATAGGCGGCGCAAAATTTCAGATCGATTCTTCAAGCTGCTGAAGAAAAGAGCATCAAATCACACAATTTCCAGAACTATAGAACGAAATCGACCGAGTTGAGACAGTTTGCATCGAGTTTTTCGATATTTTTAATGTGTCACGACGAGTCCCGAAATAAGAAGGATGAGTTTTCTTCTACTTTACTGGCGTTGACGGCTATAGGTAACAACAGCGCGCCAGTCGTTTCTTTTTTTCTCAAGGTTGAGCCAATTGGAGATCCAAGCGAAGCAAGGTCCTCTCCACCTGGTCCTTTCAACGGAGTGAAGATCTTTATCTTCCCCTGCTTCCCCCGGCGGGTACTGCGTCGAATACTTGCAGAGCTGTAGTGTTTTCGTCCACTCGGACGACATGAACTAGCCAGCGTCGTTGTATATCTCATACAGCTAACCGCTCCATCCAATGCGAAATTCACAGTTTGACAGCCAATATAGTTTCTACAGAAGTTGCATCGATCAAACATTTGTTTATAAGGTGATTAGCATTTGAAATGAAATGAAAGGAAAGCAAAAATAAATAAACAAATTCAAATTAATAAACATTTTTTGTATCTAAAGAGATTGTAAAGAGATAAAATAACACCAGAAGAGTTAAAGAAACTACGTACAGAATGCATTTAGCGCTTACGTGAGGGGAAACTCTATGTATTGCGAAACGATGCCAAGTTGCGGGCAGTGAATACGAATCAAACCTGTGATGAATTCAAGTAAGTGCCGATGTTTATTAATGAAACATTTGAGATAGATAAGATGAGTGCATTTGTTGACAGAGACATCGTGGATGCGTTAGTAAACAGGATAAAATGAACGTGATGACGAAGAGTCGTTTGTGGAATTCAGCTGCACGGGAAAATTAATATAT
>NW_017535041.1:207494-209355 GCF_001853355.1 Bactrocera latifrons | reverse complement strand
TCGGGTATGGTGCGAGCGAAGGCGCAAGCCACAAAAGACAAAACTACCACGAATTTCAACATTGCTCCTTTACAGATAGTTGCAAACAACTGCTGTTGACCGAAATGGTTAGCTTATATATACCTAGCACAATATTTACTCGGAGTATAAGCCATATAATCAGTAAGAGTACGTCCATTTTTACCAAAAAATGTCGTTTTCCAAGAGTGTTCATTCGTGTGCAGATGATTTAAAAGATATTGACTGGCACTTACGTGTAGAATTTGTATCGTTAGATAGCAGTTAGATAAGTTAGTTGGCATGATAGGCAACGAGGGTTTTTATTATTTTTATTTCAGCAAATGGAGTCTGATTTGTGATTTTTCATGAAGTCTTTGTTTACATTTCTTTATCGCGGAACCACTCGTGGCGACTTTTTCTCTGCCCGCACACCGACGRGAKAGATTTGTAGGCGCAATGAGCTTTTCACCGATGGTTCAAAGCTAGGTGGGAAGGTTGAAGGTCAAGTTTTCTTTAGGGAGCTCTCTGTCAATATTTGCGGTAGGCTACCGGAYGTACWGCTACGAAGTGCAGTTTTTAGGGAGATGAGCATTCACTTCGACAGTAGAGCGACAATACTTGCGCTGAGGTCGCTAACTGTGCGTTCAGAGCTTGTTAAGGAATGTCTGTCCTCACTAGAAATAGCAGCATGCTCCTTCGTTATCAGACTCGTTCGGGTGCCAGGACACAGCTGAATCGCTGGCAACTGCAAAGCCGATGAGCTAGCCAGATGGGGTCTGCGTTCAAGCACTGGACGAACGGCCCTTGCGTGCACTTGGCAGGCTTTGGTCGACGACCACTGCTACGAGGTCCCTTTGGCCTGATAATTTTTCGTACCTTCCTTCCATATTTATGAAAAATCCTTAAATGTTTTTGTCTCTTGTCGCTAAAATACTTATTTAAACACAATTTAGGGCATCCTTAGCAATTCATTCACATAAATACAGAAAACGTCCAATTATTTTAAATTTCCGTAACTCATCAACGAATGGTTTTTGACAAAAAAAGTGTGGATAAAGCTATATTGGGGAGTCTAAGTGAAGCTAAACAAATTTTGAAACTAGATATATCTTTAAATACCATACGGGATAAACTTCAGAGACCTGGCATCTAACGAAGCATACTGTAATCTAATTCCGACATTTAAAAACAGACAATAAAAAAGATTACATAAGCAGGGAAACACCAACCATGACTGGAGCAAAATGAGTCAACTTTTGTATTGTCCAACCCCTTGCAATTTGTTTCCTAAGGCTTGCTAAGCAACTCCAAAAAGTGCCTGTTGATGGATGCTCTCTGTTTATGGATTTGGGGTTGTGAGGTGCTGCACAGAAAACCTGAACACCCTTACAATGATAAAATTATATGAAAAGCTTTACTTTAAAAATAATCAAGATCAGTATCAAATCACCTAGGAGGATACTTTGTACTCAATCTAAATAAGAAAACCATATTGTTATTTCAGATTGGTCATTACGGTCACTAGACGCCAATAATATAGAGAATGTTCAAACATACCCGTAGAATATACCGAACATTTAGCAGCTTAAAGAAAACAATTTTTTTTTATATTATAAAATTTTTCCTAATAAACCCAATCTACTCTTTGGAACACGAAAACGTTATTTTTTGAATACACTATAGATTTCAAAAATTTGAGTACAACATTATTTTTCAGGACGTTGTTGTCGTTTAACAATCTAGTAAGAGGAAGACGACTTGTCTATGCCAACAAACCGATTCAGCAGATCAAAATAAAAACAAATTTATATTTTCAAATCACAAGATTTATTATTTTTCTTTTCATAATATCGAGTACCTT
>NW_017535041.1:203434-207134 GCF_001853355.1 Bactrocera latifrons | reverse complement strand
TTGGAGCCAGATTTCAGTGTACCCCAACCAGATACTGCTGCGGGGGCGCCAGTGCCGGGTGTGGTGATAGCCAAGCCAATTGACTTAGTGGTAGAGCTGAAGGACAGAGATGAGGCTAGCCTGATGATGGCAATATCGTTGGAGTAAGTTGATGGAGAGTAGCCYTCGTGATTTTTGAAAGCAAGGACAGAGATGGTAACACCACCAGAGTTCCAGTAGGAAGAACCGGCACGAACTCTCAAAATCGAAGCGCTAACCGATTGCAAGCAGTGAGCGGCTGTCACAATAATTTTGCTGCTATAGATAGAGCCACCGCATGAGTGGGAACCGGAACGTTGGAGCGATACCTGCCATGGGAATGAACTGATGGTGGTTGGAGTACCGCCAACAATACGTCCACTCAAATCGTCGCTAAGGCTGACCATACCTTCGGGTATGGTGCGAGCGAAGGCGCAAGCCACAAAAGACAAAACTACCACGAATTTCAACATTGCTCCTTTACAGATAGTTGCAAACAACTGCTGCTGACCAAAGTGGTGAGCTTATTTATACCTAGCACAATATTTACTCGGAGTATAAGCCTTATCAATAATCAAAGAATATTGGTGTATGACGTCCATTTTTACCAAAATTTGTCGTTTTCAAGTGTGCTCATCCGTGTGAAGATAAGTCCATAAGTCTAATAAGTCCATTATCAAGTTTACTAAGACCAAAAGTAAATGCTGGGAAAATATTTCTTTTATTTACGTTTTATAAAGTATATTTTGCTTTCTTCGTTATATCATTTGCTAAGTTGGCAAGCTTAATAAAACCTCTTACATAAATTGCAATATTTTCTTTACTCCAACTTTGGGCCTGAAAACTAAGAAACTCTGTCATTAATAAAGTTCTGTTATACAATTTTTTATATAACGTTAGCATACATATTAGAATAGTGAAGAAGTTGCCCATTGGGCATTCCTTAGATGGTTTACGTGGCTTGTCAGCAAGGTTTAAATAACCTTTCGAATAAAAATCTATTAATTGTTGTAAAGTATTTTCATGTCTACGCTTTGTTGATCGGAAACTATGAACAAGCATACAGATAGCTAGCTCGAAACATAGGAAAAAATTTAGACAAACTCTTGTAAAGGTCTAGRGCTTGAGTGATTCTAAAGCCTTAACTTTTGATAGTGAAGATTGTGCTCTGTCAAGACGATAAGATCGAAAAAATTACAGAAACAGTACTTGAAACTCGTTCTGTTGGTATCAAAAAGAAAGCAGCGGATATCAATATCTGTCACGGATCGACTCAACACATTTTGTTCAATGTTTTGGGCACGATGTCGACGACGTTTATTAATAAACGAGCTGAAACCGCAAAAACGAGTATATACTCGTACATATATGGTAATTTAATTTAAAAATTTGCGAATCATTTCTTATCTGGTCTTCGTTCATACTTTTGTATATATTGAAGATTTATAGATACGAATTAATTATATTAAATATATGATGAACCCTAAAATGCAATCAACCATTCAATTACTACTTTGCAACTAATATAAATCAGAAACACCGCTAGTCCGTCACTGGTTTCTTGATTAGTTGATGTCATATGTGATGCCAATAGTTAGACTTCAGTCAGAAATTGAACTCATACTTAAATATGTTCATATAAGAATGATATATGATTTTCGACTCTTTCGTTGCTTTACTGCTGGGTACATAAATAAGTATGCCCATATAAGAGTACCGATATGCATGCAAATAAATGCTATCTTATAATATCAGCCACGAAATGAGAACGAGCTGTAATCTTCTACACAAATATCACGTATTTAAGGCAGAAATTACTTTCAATCAACAGTGAAAGACTGCATCATAACAAAATGTGATTATTAATTGATTCTCTTTGGAGAAGTCTTGACAGAATTGAATAAGTTTGATTCTAGTTAAAAGAGTAAGGAAGTGATGAATTCAGCCGCAACCTGGTATTACACACTCTCCGAAATAAATACAAGCTTTAGAAGTATTTTGAAATGTTTTCGAAAGGCAAAAGTGGATCTCGGTACATTGATTTCACTAGAGACAAGGGATATGTAAAAATTTAAGTAYTGATGATATTATAATATCATATTGTAGCGTTCACCTCTGTCAATTAAAAACTTTCTTCAAAGGTCACCTGAGCGGCTTATGCGTATACTCGTATAGTATTAGCGGATTTGTGCAGTATGAGACAAGATATCTGCACGCCATAGGGCATGGGTTAATGCAATCTTCGAAGAAATTGTTTGGATTCTAATAATATCACATTGCGGTGTGAGAGCGTCAAATCACATCGCGGTGCTAGCGTCATCTAAGCACTGGCTAGCTATGGTGCCTGCTTTTCTTTTATAGAGCCAGCTAACAGCCAGCTTTCCGCGAGATAACATTATGACTGTTAAATCACATCACAGCGCGGCGTGAGAGTCACCTAAGCACTGACCAGCCGCCGTGAATGTTTTTCTTTTATAGAGTCAGCTAACAGCCTGCTTCCCGCGAGATTACATTATGACTGTTAACTCACATCACATCGCGGTGCTAGCGTCACGTAAGCACTGGCTAGCTATGGTTCTTGCTTTTATAGAGCCAGCTAACAGACAAGACTACATTATGACTGTTAAGCCACASTCACGAATCCCAAGCCACAGCAATTTTCTGTCCGTGGTATGGATAAATAAAAAGTCGGTAACAATAATAAATTTTTATATGTGTACAAAACGCACAACAACCCTTCGATTTTTAATATTGTATTAAGTTATAATCGCTGCTATTATTATACATTTTTTTTATTTAACATTTTATTATGTTATTAAACTGTGAGGCATTACAATACAGCTAAGACACAAATATCTACCTAAGAGAACTTAAATAGTTAGCAGTGTTTTCTATCCATACGCGCAGGGAAGCCACATCTGAGTATACCCCCGGATAGTTGGGGTAAGCGCAACCGAAACCCCACGATACAACACCGACCAGCACGCCACCCGCAACCATTGGACCACCAGAATCTCCTTGACATGCATCTTTGCCCACGGCATAAGCACATATCATAGTTTCTAAAATATTTTGACTACCATAGCCATAAATATTCGAGGCACACTTTTCCAAACTGACAACTTCCAAATTCACATACTGTAATTGCGTGGGCGACGTCTGTGAACCAGAAAGTTTAGTACCCCAACCGGATACAACCGCTACGACATCATCAGCTGGYGCTGTTTCAGCCAAAGCAATTGGTTTTATGGTCGAGCTAAACGTTAGTGAACTGGCTAAACGTATTAAAGCAATATCGTAGGCCATGTCATTCGAGCCGTACAGTTCGTGTACCCTGAATGCGGTAATCTCAGAAAGTTTACCGCCAGAATTCCAGAAGGATGAACCGGCGCGTACCCTCAGTGTAGTAAGTGATGGGTTATCAGAAAGGCAATGTGCAGCCGTCACAATGATGTTTTCGCTGTAAACGGAGCCACCACATGAATGTGAGCCGGAGCGCTGTAAAGATATTTGCCATGGGAAAGAGCTGATTGTGGTCGCAGCACCGCCGACAATACGTCCATCCAAAAGTGGTTGCAGCCCTTGAGGGTTGGGGGCGGCTAACGCGCAGGCAAATACCGATAATAGAATAACGATCTTCAACATTTTGGAATGTTTGTGGTGAATATAAGTAGATGGGATT
>NW_017535041.1:192816-201234 GCF_001853355.1 Bactrocera latifrons | reverse complement strand
CAAACTTGCGCTCCTTTATACGGCCACTGTAGTAAATGCCACAAGGACCTACTCGTCTCTGTACTTGTCCCGTCCATCGCATTTCTGGGACGGCGGTGATGTCAGCTTTTATTTTTACGAGGACATCAACCAGCTGAGCAGCGGCACCTTCCCAATTAAGGGACATGCCTTCAATTCGTAGTCCTTATTTCGTTTGCATTGGTCSTCATCAAAAGTGGGGTCTCTCATCCGAGGCTGTTGTTGCATTTTCATTGGGTTGGTTTTTTTTACGTGGCGGGTCCCAAACCCAGCGCACAACCCTATGCAGGGAATGTTTCGCCTTCTCACTTTAGCTCGCCTTCAAACGGATGTTCTTAGGCTACCTAGGGGATACTTGGTCAAGGATCGGAAGTCGTGAACTGCTTGAGTCATATATAAAAGAAACGTTTCTGGCCACTCCCAAGTGAATGGCGATCAGAGAACTTTCCTCTTTTTGTAGCATTACCAAGAAAGCTTGATAACTGCTATTTGTTTAATTTTTAATTTTGAAAATGATAGCATTATTAGTTTAGTTACATTAGTCTTTTATCAGTAGAATTAATGCATATATTAAAACAAAAACAATAGCTATAAGTAATAATAACTTTTTTAGTTTAATTTAAGAATTTTATAATTTTATTGAAGGGATATAATTTATTATTTTTATGATTTCTATGAGTTTAGAAATATTAGCTGAGGTTTTAACGAATATGAAGATATATTAGGTTGTCAAAAAAGTCTTGCGTTATTTTCGCTAGTTGGCGCTGAGAGCGTGTAGTTCTAGTTTTATTCGTCGCATCGGGTCATGCTACACCTTTTTGGAAAGCTCATTTCACGCGCTAACACATGTTTGATTGATTGTTTCTTTTCAGTCGTTCGTGAGTTATAGCGTCGCAAACATGGAGCAAAATAAAGAGAAAATTCGGCATATTTTACAGTACTACTACGATAAAGGCAAAAATGCATCTCAAGCCGTCAATAAAATTTGTGCAGTTTATGGACCCGATACAGATTCCATTTCCACTGCACAATGATGGTTTCAACGTTTTCGTTCTGGTGTAGAGGTGGTCGAAGATGCGCCATAAAATCGCTGAATTGGTCGAAAAAGACCGGCATAGTAGCAGCCGTAGCATCGGTTAAGAGCTGGGCATGAGTCATAAAAAAAAAAAATTTATGAACAATTGAAAATTCAATAAAAATACCTCAAGACTGTTTTGACAACCTATTATTATTATGGAATATATGTATAATATTTCAATCATTGAAATTTTCAGGACTTCTTATGGAATATATGTATAATATTTCAATCATTGAAATTTGCAGGACTTCAGCTGACCTTTACATCACTCAACAAATCTGAAGAAAAAAATGTAAGGGGCCTGTAGGGTATTTGAAACGTTCTATTTACGAATCTGAGTTACAAAATTTTCTATCGCGTACAGGGTTTGTCCAAAAAGTAATAGGACTCAGTAGATTAAAAAAAAATATTATTGAACCAATCGTTACAATTCTTTAAAAACTTTCAAATTAGGCTCATTCTGCGTCGATGCATCGCGATGTCCAAACATTGAAGGCGTCAGGGAAGGCATTCTCCGGAATAGCCTTGAGGCCGATGCTGCTTGGATCCCCTCTGTCGTCTCAAAATTCTTGCCTTTTATCAGYCTTTTCAGGGATAATACTCAAAGATCCATAACTCGTCACCTGTGATTACGTAATTTAAAAATCACACACATGTTAACATTTTTTTGGCACACTTCTACTCGCCGCTATTTCCGGTCGTCAGTGAGTACTTTTGGGACCATCTTCGCGCACACTTTGCACATGTTCAAGTGCTCCGTCACAATGACATGAATCATAGATTTTGATGAATTTAACAACTGGGCAATTAATACTTAGTCGTGTTCCATGGTTTTATTTTAGTCTAGTCTATGCATATGTTTATAATTCCCACGACTGTATCTATTTTATTATTTTTTGGTTTTTAGTACATTTATCTTAAACATTGCAATGTATGTTTAACATAAAACCGTTTAACTTAAAAAGTTTTTTTAAATATTTTTATTTTACTGTCATGTAAAGAAGATACAGTCTCTAACATTAAACTAGCACTATTTTTAAGTATACTATATATATATATGTATATACTATATGTAAAATTATCGGTTTGTGGAGGTGTAAAAAGTGACCATTTCTTCTGAAACTCATYGCTAAATCGACCTAATAATTCGGAAACAGTAGAGCCTGGTGATTGTTTTACCCTTATACAGGATACACTAGGTATTCAACATGTGCATATAAGAAAATCGATGTTGTATCGGCAATAATTCAGCAATAGTAGAGTATGGTGATGGTTTTATCCTTATCCACGAAGTCACAGTAGATCACACCTAGTGAATCCCTGAAAATGGTAAACTTTCGGCCGATAGAACAGACTTCGTGTCTACGAGTGGATACATAGTTCGTCGACAGTCATGAAACGATGAAGAAGCGGTTTAAGCTAAAATGCTTTCTGGTTAAACTGTCTTGCGATAATACGACATTTAGCGAAAGGTTGAGTGATAAAATTCGGGTACACAATGTGTACTATGTGGAAGAAGCAGAAGCACTGAGGCTCTTCTCTCAAACCCATTCACTGTTCATAATATAGGTACGAGTAAATGCATACATATAAGTCTTCTTGAATTATTTTCGATTCAATACACATTTTATTTCAACTGACCACTCAAGTATGACTGACGTATAAATTTTGGGCTTTTCCAACTGTTAAGTACTTATCACATTTTGAGGAGTGTCCATTGATTAAACAAATATATGTGTATATATATGTATGGCCATATTTCCAATAATTTACCACTCATGTTGTTAATTATTTTACGGCCTGTCTAATGATGGATCGATACTTTCTTAAAATTGATAAGAGATTTTGGAAATCACCAATTTCAAATATATAAAGCATGTGTAGATTATTCTTTTACTTGTACAGAATCGGGTTTTTCATACCCAAAGATCAATGACTATACATAAGTACACATAAGATAACTTTACGAATGTATCAATTTTTTGTCTAAATCTCTCGTAGTCATAGGACAACCGTCTTTTGTGGGCTATATAAATCAAATGTCGTTACAAGTTTTCGCACAGTTTAAAACGTTTCGGCGACATGTTCCGTTTCATTACATTGTTTGCTCTAGTGAGCGCTGTCTTTTCCGGCACCGTACCCAGTAACGACTTTTATGGTCGCATCGTAAAAGGTGTGGCTACATCCATCGAAGCTCATCCATACCAAGTGTCTTTACAAAAACTGAATGGCTTCCACTTTTGCGGTGGCAGTATCATCGATGATACGACCATTGTAACAGCGGCTCATTGCTTGCAATCAATCACTGCTGATCAAATTCAGGTGCGTCTTGGATCCACCTACTACAACAAGGACGGTCGTACTGTACGCACTCGTTCTTTCAGAAATCATCCTGGCTATAATAGTAGAACTCACGTTAATGATGTTGCTGTAATCAAATTGTCTGAGTCGGTTGCTGAAACTTCTCGCATCCGCTATATTCGTTTGGCCGAACGTACGCCAGCCACTGGTACACGTGCTGTTGTCACCGGTTGGGGTATTAAGTGCTCACTGTGGTGCACTAAGTCTTCGGAAACTTTGCAAGAAGTTGAGGTCGGTATTGTTGACAGGAACGCTTGTGCATCGAAGGAATACAAATACGGCTCTGAAATCGGCGAYACCATGGTATGTGCCTACGATCTCGGCAAGGACGCATGTCAAGGCGATTCCGGCGGCCCATTGGTTGCTGAGAACGAATTGGTCGGTGTTGTTTCTTGGGGCAGGGGTTGCGGTTCAGATGGTTACCCAGGTGTSTACAGTGATGTTGCCGATGAACGTTCCTGGATCGAGGAAACCGCTCGCTCTCTGTAAGAAGTTTTTTAGTTTCTTTYATAGTCAAAGTCAAAAGCAATTGATATTTTTATTTTTAACCTAATGAATAAATGAATGATATTGAGTTTATAAAATTACAAATAAAAGTGTTTTATGCAGCTAATTAATGCATTAAGTAATCGGTATAAAAATTTATAAAGAAAAAGCGGAGCCTCAAGKGTCGTATTAGAATCGGTGAAAATTGTATAGCTATTGAGCTTGCAATGAAGACCATCCTATAGAAAGTTTTCACCGAGCTAAGAGTGAATGTGAGTTGCCTCTTTTTCTAACAGATAGTCGTGATTCAACTTAACTCATAGTATGYTTTCGTAGTCCCGAGGTCTACCTCGTGGTCGTAGATAGTTCCTTTCCTCTCTATTCCTGATTTTTCCTGTTCTTAAAGTTGTTTTGATTTTATTTAGTTACAAAAAGAAATAAGTAGCAAGCACTTATTTTACGGTATTTAAGTTTCTTTAATTTTTCTATATTTTGTCAAAAAGGGGATCTTTCTTTTGTCTTACAAGAATATAAAAATGTTTGGTTATCATGATTATATATTTTATATCTTTTTAATTATAAAACTCTTTCCGGGCGCACTTATCGTCCAACGTTTCATGTATGTAGCTTAGTGCGCATTATTTTACAACTTATCTATCAATTGACTGATAAAGAGCACAGGCGGTCAGGTGCGCCAGTTGCCTTCACAAAAACTCGCAAGATTGCCTTCCGGTAGCTGTGGTATCGATCAAGTGGCTGCAACTACTACGTTCGAACAGTGTGTATCGTACATGTCCTGGTTTCTAACATAAGAACATCTGGTACGAGATGATCTTTTTGAATACTGCATCTAAAGAGGAGAAGTACGGAAGTGGAGGTAACACATTTAGCGGCACTGATGGAGTTTCGAGTATTACTATGTAGATGGAAAAATAATATATGTACTATATATATTGGGAGGGTTACAATTAACTTAAGAGAGCAAACTTTACAAAACAAGGTTCAATCCATATCTTTCATTAAATCGTGTGGGTAATCTGCATATTTCGATTTCAAAATTCGGTAGTATAGGAATAAAAATCTGGAATGCTGCTCGATATTCGTATTTACAGCATAAACGAGATGGTGTTATAAATATTGAATCCTAAAAATTAACTAAAGGTCTATGAGTAACTAAATTAATCAATTTCCAAATAAAAACACCTTGTTCTCCAACAAATAAAAATATCACGTCCATCTCGGCATCTTCATGAAATACCAATCTGGTAAGCCACAGAGGCGAAGAACATAAGATGGCATCATTTGACTATTTTTTTACATGGGTAATCGCCTTACATTTCGCTAATGTAGCAGTATTTGTAATCTAATATAACCGGTGTGATTTTATATGAACTCACAAGAACTTCATAAAATATATAATCAATATCATATCGCTTGCACCATCAATAAATCATTTGCTTTTAAAAGGTTTTATGTTAAGTACAATATTAAACGTAAATTCCCTTACGATTATGGTTATTTTGGTGGTTTTACCAATTTGAACTATTACTTACGGATATTCTCATTTCATAATTTACAACTTGGGAAAGTATTAACACAGAAATTACCAATGACGCTGCTTATCCATGGGAGTTAGCGGGTTCAATTATGAYTATAAAAGCTTTAGCAAAATCTCTCAGAAACACAGTCAACGAATTAACAGACATGTTTCGCTTCGTAGCAATTTTTCTGCTCTTCAACGTCGCCTTTGGCGAAATCTTAATAAACGATTTCAATGGGCGTATTGTCAGTGGTGAGGAAACTACTATTGATTTGCATCCCTACCAGATCTCATTGCAAAGTAAGAGTGGACATTTTTGCGGTGGCAGCATTATCAATGAGGACACTGTTGTCACTGCAGCACATTGTCTGCAAACTAAAACCGCCAATCAGTTGCAAGTTCGCTTGGGTTCAACCAATCACAAGAGTGGTGGTAAATTGGTGAATGTTCGTGCTTTTTACGCACATCCTGGTTACAACAAGAATCAACGACAAAACGATGTTGCCATTGTGAAATTGGCCGAACCTGTGGCTCAGTCGGCAAGCATACGTTATATTGAATTGGCYGAAGAAACTCCGGTATCTGGCACGTCCGCGGTTGTTAGTGGTTGGGGCGCCAAATGCTACTTCTGGTGCGTTTCACTACCTACTACATTGCTCAAGGTCGAYGTCAACATTGTATCTCGTGCAGACTGTGCCTCTAAGGATTACAAATATGGTTCCTCCAAAATTTTACCAACAATGGTATGCGCTTATGAAGACAAGAGTGATGCTTGTCAGGGTGATTCTGGTGGTCCATTAGCAGCAGAAGGCAAACTGGTCGGTATTGTGTCCTGGGGTAATGGTTGCGCTAAGAAAGGCTATCCAGGCGTTTATGCTGATGTGGCTTCGTTACGTTCTTGGATTTTGGAAATTGCTGCCAGTTTATAAACTGTGCAAGATTAGTGCGTACTAAGGAGTGAAATATGTAAACGTGGAATTCGCTACTACTTTACTCGTTCCTTAATCAGTTTGTCACTTTATTGCATTGTTAAAAGTAAAAATTGATTCAGGTTTCGTTTACAGCTTCAATAAATACGGTAGTTGGGGCAGATTATACATGAAGTACTTCTATTCAATGCAATGACAACTTCCCTTTTAACATATTCAAGAACTTCGTCAATAGTCGTCTAATAACTCTGGTAGTCTAGTTAAATTATATACCAGTTGCCATTTAGCTAATATCTATGAATTAAATACAAAATACTTCGGTTCGGCGGGAATATGTGTTTGGCTTGCTTCTTTAGTTTTATAGTGTGTGGATATATAAGTAGCAAGTACCAAATATTGTATTCGTTTCATATTTTTGTTGATCTTACCTAGCTTACTTACTGCTCTTATCATAACTTGCTTTTTGAATACTAACTGCCAATACACTTATCTACGCCACAACCAATAAGAGAACAACATACTTATAAATAATTTATATTAATAAATACGTAGTACTTGTATAATTATCAAAATAATTTCGGTGAAGTATAATTTTGGGCGCTAAAAGAAATTTCCATATAGATTGGTAAATAAATCGATCGAAGTCGTTTGTAAATCGTAAGTACCAAAAAAGCTTTCCTCGTAGAAAGGTAAATGTCTTTAATGTTTGAGGGTTATAGGTGTTTGTCTTGGGTAAATCGTATAATAGTGAATGCCAACTCTCTAGCTCTGGGGCATTGAATGCACTGTTGAAAGAAGAATAAGTAAAAACATATTTTAGGTTTATAAAGGCAAATGGTAGATGGGCTTAGCTTCAGACGTTTTTATATTGCGTGGACGAAAAAGTATTTTCGTATTACGTCAATAGATGTCGCTGCAGTCGTATATCTCCAGTGCTGCCAATCACCTTTTGTCATACCATATAGTGTTGGAAACTTGAGATTTTAAGCTTCATTTTAAATTAAATTCGGGGAAGTTGAAAAAAAATTACAGCTGTGCAAAAATGAGTGAAAATAAAAAAAAAAAATCGCTAAATTTTAAAATTTTTGTATTAAAAAGGGAAGAATGCCACCTAAGCCACCAATGAAATTTGTGAAGTTTACGGATACGATGTTGTATCAGTTCGTGTAGCACAGCAATGGCTTTCTCGCTTCCGTTCTGGAAATTTCGATTTACACTGATGGAATGTCGCCAGTGGAAAAATGGCAAAAAGTGGTCGACCAAAATGATACATATTTGTTTATTTATTTATTAGTATAAAGATAAAAAAATAAGATGAAGTTTGATTAGAAATACGAAAAGATACTTTAGACTACCAAAAGAAGCTTACTTCCTTAGACCATTTTGAATTGAATTAGGATTAAATGATCAAACAACTCTTTGAACAAGTTTTAAAAATAAACTATCCGACTCTTATTTAGTTATAAAAATATATATGTATGTTGTTATTATGCTTTAAAAGCACGCACTCGTACAAGTAATATTTAAATACCAATTGAGGGTTGCGTTATTCAACAAACTTTTTCCTGACAGTTATCCTCAAATTATCTTTTGTCATAATTCAAAATTGTATGCATTGCTCTTGTACTGGAAATACTAAATATCTTTAAAAAGTGAATTCATAACATAGGTGATAATGTTATCGAACGACGAGAATTAAAATGTCAAAACAAAAGCTCCGAGCTAAGTACACTACACTTACTCAAAAAATGTTTATAGGTACCGTACTGCGTTGACTCATTTTAGACTATATAAAGCGTTTGTCAATTCTTCATAGACAACAGTCAAGTTTTGAAAATGTTTCGTCTAGTAGCCTTATTCGCACTCGTTAGCCTGGCCTGTGGTGCCGCTATGCCTGATGACTTAGATGGACGCATTGTTAATGGTGTAGACACCACCATTTCTCAGCACCCTTATCAGGTGTCATTGCAAACTGTCAGCGGTTCACACTTCTGCGGTGGTAGCAT
>NW_017535041.1:184871-192566 GCF_001853355.1 Bactrocera latifrons | reverse complement strand
GGTTGGGGCACTAAATGCTATCTTACCTGCTTGAGTTTGCCGACAACATTGCAAGAGGTCTCCGTCGATATTGTGGATCAGCTTGATTGCGCTTCTAGCCAGTACAAATATGGTACATCAATTTTGGACACCATGGTATGTGCTTTTGCTTTGAACAAGGATGCTTGCCAAGGTGATTCTGGTGGTCCACTGGTTGCTAACAATGAATTGGTCGGTGTGGTGTCTTGGGGTAATGGCTGTGCCAGATCTGCTTATCCTGGTGTATATTCTGATGTGGCTTCCCTCTATTCATGGATTGTGGCAGCTACTGAATAAATTCAAATATTTTCTTTGAAATAACAGCAAATAAAAAAWAACTACTAGCATAAAATGTATAAAATATTTGTTTTCTAATGCCCATGATTTATGGTAAGACGAGGGAAGTTGCTTGAGAAAAGTGACAGTGAGCCTTTCCAYTCTTGATTCGAGGCTTAGAAGGAAGGTTGGAGCAGGGCCTTTTGAAAGATACTTTCTGTCAAGTATGGTATTTGAGATCATTTAGGATCACTGTAGTGTTTTTAAAGTAGATGTGGCTGTCATTAAGGTATCAGTAGTGGTATTGCTCTGAAKTGTAGCCTCTAGTATGGAGGATGTCATTCACATTGACAGCAGGGTAGTAATACTAGCTTTACAATCGCATACTATGCGCTCAAAGTTAGTCAATGAGTTACTGTACTCACTATTGATAGCATAACGCTACTGCATTATCAGAATGATTTAGAAGAAGGGTCATAATGGAATCATTTAAAACTTGAAAGTCGATGTGCTTGCAAGAAGGTCACATTTGTCCCTTTTATATTAGATTGAGAATGAGCTATTGTACTTCACGAGAGTTTAGCAGGCGCTGGTCATAAACTAGCTCTAGAGCTGCTTGTAGATCATTCTGCTCTAGAGTAGAATTCAGGAGATCCACTGAACTTCTCACCCTTAGCAACTTTCGTCTTGATTTCACCGCGTTCAAGCGGTAATACTGACCTGTTGGGCGATATTTGACAAAGTTGTCTGGCGGAAAGTGAGGTTTATAAGACTGAGGTTGAGACAACCCGACAGTCGGAATGAAACTTGTCAATTTCGAAAGCCTTCTTGATCAATACTTTGCAGAATTTAGGTATCACAATGGACCGGGATGCTCAACAGTCCAAAGGGAATCAGGTTTTGATCGACCTTTAAAGCCTAACCGAATTGAAGTTGTAAAAAAACAAAATTTACTTAGATGAAGTATTGTTTTAGGCGGTAAAAGAAATTACTATATAAATCGGTTCTTAAATAGATCAACGACGTTTGTAAATGATAAATACAAAATAAACTTTTCTCAGAAGAGCCTAGTTTCAGTTGAGGTGTTAATTAGAAGAAAGAAGTCTAATACACATACATATATCCTCTAAAACTATATTTAATATCGAAATTTTCGAAAAATTCCTTCTTATTTTTGTTTTGCTTTTGTAAAAAGTATTTTAAACTTAAATCCAAAAAACGTATTTCGTAGAACCTATTTGAACATAACTATCTCCGCAAAATAATACGTTGGTGTAAACTGGATCGACCAGGACTTCTCCGAGACGTACGATTGCAAACGAGATTTCAGACAAGGCGACTACCGCTGGAAAAAATATTTCGAGCTGCGAGCTGAATCGAGAAGGCACAATCTTCTATAAGAGTACACAGCTGCTGGCGTACGCCGATGATATTAATATCATATAGTGAACGAGGGTAAGACGAAATATCTCCTGTCATCAAAGAAATAGTCATTGCACTCATGACTTGGCTACCACCTTACTGTTGATACTCAYAACTTTGGTGTCGCAGATAATTTCGTCTATCTTGGAACCAGTATTAACACCAATAACAATGTCAGCCTCGAAATTAAACGCAGAAAAACTCTTGCCAACAGGTGTTACTTTGGACTGAGTAGGCAATTGAAATGTAAAGTCCTCTAACGACTTACAAAGACCAAACTCTATAAGTCACTYTGTGTGCTGTGTCTATGCTAATAAAGGAAAAGGAGAATTTGAAAAGAATTAATATGACATTGAAACAGTTTCAAAAAACTTTACGAACAAATGATAGCTTTTTATTGTAAGCTAACCGATTTCTTATGTATTTAGTAAATTTAAAAAATCTCTATTTATACTTAGWATCTATAAAACATAAATTCATCATGTCTCTGATAAAATCAGCGCTTTTACAATGCTATCGAACGTCAAGAATTAAAATGTCAAAAGTCCACACGTCTGCGCTTACTTCAAAGATAGCACTGCATACCGTACTGACATGGCTCATGTTAGACTAGACTTAGATAAAGCGTTTGCCAATTATTCATAGACATCTGTCATTCTTTGGAAAAACTCGTTAGCCCGGCCTGCGSTGCCGCTATGCCTGATGACTTAGATGGGCGCATTGTTAATGGTGTAGACACCACCATTTCTCAGCACCCTTATCAGGTGTCATTGCAAACTGTCAGCGGTTCACACTTCTGCGGTGGTAGCATTATCAATGAGAAGACCATCGTCACCGCCGCTCATTGCTTGCAAACCTACTCAGTTAGCCAAATACGCGTTCGTTTGGGCTCAACAAATTACAAGACCGGCGGTGAATTGGGTGCTGTAAGCTCATTCACCTACCATCCAGGATACAACCTGTCTCTTATACACATCTAGATGTGTATAAGTGCGTTTGGCTACACCAGTCGCTGAATCGGCAAACATTCGTTACATAAAATTGGCGCAGACCACACCAGCAACCGGAACCCCAGCTGTGGTCACYGGTTGGGGCACTAAATGCTATCTTACCTGCTTGAGTTTGCCGACAACATTGCAAGAGATCTCCGTCGATATTGTGGATCAACTTGATTGCGCTTCTAGCCACTACAAATATGATAAATCAATTTTGGACACCATGGTCTGTGCTTTTGCTTTGAACAAGGATGCTTGCCAAGGTGATTCTGGTGGTCCACTGGTTGCTAACCTAACAATGAATTGGTCGATGTGGTGTCTTGAGGTAATGGCTGTACCAGATCTGCTTATCCTGGTGTATATTCTGATGTGGCTTCACTCTATTCATGAATTGTGGTAGCTACTTGAGTTTAATTATTTTCTTTGAAATAACACMAAATAAAAAAGAAATACCGTCGTAAAGTTTGTGTAAGCTTTGTTCACGATTTATGGTGATATAATGGAGGGTCTATCTGAAGTTTTCGAGTATATGTAAAGTTTTATTCATACATTCACATTAACATTACATTTTAATCAATCTCCAAACTGATAAAATTCATTTATATTGTTTGCTTTAGGATTCCATAAAGCTTCATTGATAGTACGAGGGTGCTTTTGCAGGTCTGTATAATTTGTATATTTCTGTATATTTTCCGGCTTGTTTTGTATAAATTAGCTTGCTAGTTTCGAGAATATTTGTAATTGTTCGAATCAAAGATACCCTTTTACTGATTTGTTTACATTACTGGGCAAGCATTATGTTAAGCATTATACCAGAATGCACTATTTTGTATACGAACAAACCTTAGTGAATGTTATTTGATTTCTGGCCTGTATTAAATCCGTTTATTTACATTTTTTATCCATCGCACGTACGCACTGATAATACAGACATTTTTAGATTTTACAATGTAGAGCATTATCTATTGTGCCATAAAAATCCGACACTATAAATATTGATCCTCACAAGTAGCCTTAGTTTAGTAAAGCAAAACCATGTTACGCCTTACAATTCTTTGTGCATTTCTCACCACTGTATTCGGTGCGTACATGTCAACCGAACTAGCTGGACGTATTGTTGGGGGAGTCGCCACTACTATCGAAGAGCATCCTTACCAAGTTTCACTCTCTACGAAGTTGGGCGGCCATTTTTGTGGCGGGAGCTTAATAGCGTCTAATATTGTCGTCACTGCCGCACATTGCCTGCAGAGCTTCAAAGCCACCAGTATACGTATACGTGCCGGTTCGACCAACAATAAACGAGGTGGTCAAGTTATAAATGTTGCGGCTGCTAAATATCATCCAGCTTATAATCCCAGTACAATTGAAAATGATGTGGGCATACTGAAACTAGCGACGCCAATACAGGAATCAGAAAGTGTTGGTTATATAGAGTTGGCTAAGACGACACCGCCTACCGGCACGCCAGCTGTGGTAACGGGTTGGGGTACCAAGTGTTACAGCTGGTGCTTGATACCGCCCACCACTTTGCAGGCCGTCGAGCTGGATATTGTACAGCGTGAAGATTGTGCTTCCAGCGCTTACAAGTATGGCGACCTGATAAAGGAGAGTATGGTGTGTGCTTATGCATTGAAGAAGGACTCTTGCCAGGGCGATTCGGGTGGTCCCTTAGTGGCGGATGGTAAACTTGTTGGTATCGTATCCTGGGGTTATGCGTGCGCTAAGAGAGGTTACCCGGGTGTTTATAGCGACGTTGCCACACTTCGTAATTGGATTTTAAATGCAATTACTGAAATTTGAGAACATTTTAAGGAAGCGATGAAGCATTAAAGGGGAATAAAACACATTTTCCTCAATAACATCTGGTGCTGATTTTATTGTTTGAATTGTTTTATTGCTGATGTTTTTATTCTTTGCCTAATATTTGATATCAATGCTTCTGGAAGTAACTGTTCATATATTTCGRTTTTATTATAATTTATGGTTACATACTACGTAGACTGCGATTATAAATGTACTCGAGTGATTAAAGTTTTCGGCAATTTTTTTTTCTTTTGACCAACACAATTATTCGTTATAAAAATGTTTCACATACTCCTTGTYAAACAGTTTACTTGATAGCCTTCTTCGTCATGCAACGGTTTTTAGTGTTTGGTGCTCTACTTAGCACGGGCTTGTGCTCTTTCATTTCTGATAAATTCAGTGGACGTATTGTTGGTGGTGTGGACACTACTATAGAACAACATCCTTATCAGATTTCCTTATGGCTGGTTGAAGAACAACAGCACTTCTGCGGTGGCAGTCTTATCAGTGAGAACTTTGTGCTCTCAGCCACTCACTGTCTACTCGGCCTTGAACCATATGAACTGCGTGTACGCTTAGGTTCGACGAACTCAACCGATGGCGGTCTCTTAGTCGAAGTAGCCGCTATAAAGACACACGCTGGTTTTAGTGCTATTACTGCAATGAATGATATTGCTTTGTTGAAATTGGAAAAACCTGTGGCTCAGACGAATAGCATTCGCTATATCGATCTCGCCGATGCGGTACCAGCAACCGGCACGCCTGCTGTAGTCTCCGGTTGGGGTATCAAGTGTAGCTTGTGCTTTAGAACGCCAGTGATTTTACAAGCTGTAGACGTCAATATTGTACAACGTGAAGATTGCGCCTCAAGTACTTATAAATATGGCGATCAAATCCGAGAATCTATGGTTTGTGCTTATGCATTGAAGAAGGATGCCTGCGATGGTGATTCAGGTGGTCCGTTGGTGGCAGAAGGCAAGTTGGTTGGTGTTGTGTCGTGGGCAGAAGGCTGTGCCAAAAAGGATTATCCTGGTGTTTACGCCAGTGTACCAGAATTACGTCAGTGGATAGCTAGCGCTATATCGGAGTTATCGAGTGAGGAGGCATTGAGAGTTTCTTATTTGTAAAATTCTAACTTTCTTAAAAAGTCAGTAAATATTGTTGAAATGTGCTAATGCACTCCCACAATTAATTTGTGGAAGTGTGAGATTAAAAATCGATTATTATTTCAAGGAAATGTTTCTAGGATTGTTAATCTTATCGCGTTGAGGAGGTTCAGTTTRTGTAGATGCAATTACTGGTAAAGCCTCCAAAGCCGGTAAAGTCGAATACGATCACTGCAACCAAAAGCAATTCACATATAAACTAGGAACTCTGGGTTAATAAGTTTCTGCTAATACTTTTTTGAGTATCCAAGTGAAATGCGCCACCCTATTCATGCTTTCTATATAAGTGTGTATAGCTTTATCTCCACCTCCAAGTCATTTTATTGCTTGATAAATGTGTACACGGTACACTACTGTTTATTAATTTATTTTGGACTCAAATTTATTGCGTTAATTGATCGAAGGGTAATCAACCGCATTTGAAATGAATTGGCATAGCTATCTAAATAAGCAAAAAATAGACTATAAATAGTGTAAGGAGAGAGCATTTATATACCCAATTAAGAATCGGTTACTTATTTACTAAGAGAATTATGCATTATATTTGAGTCATGTGTTTACATAAAATTTTCGACTGCATTGTTGTAATATAAAAAATTTTTCTTAACGATTAAGTAGCSGCTTAAAGTCGGTTATATACTCTAATCGTAATAATGCGGTGCGGATGATGAGCTATGGCCGATGTTATCAAATTCTAATGAATTACCTAACACAAAAATTTATTTTATACTCCATATAGGTCTTAGTCTCGAACTTATGACTACTATGTACAAGGTTTGTGGGGAAACTGATTTTCTTCCACCGCGACTGTACTTCGAAGCGTGCGCGCACCGACTGGATTCGGCAGAGGGCGTTCCTAGCTAACGAACGAAGAGCTGAGGTAGACGATTAAATTCTGTGTAAAATTCGGTAAATCTGCGACAGAGACSTTTGATATGATCAAGCAGGTTTACCCAGATGTGCTGTGTTTCGGTGGCACCAGGAATTTTTTTAGAGGCGCAGATGAATAAAGAAATCCAACATGAATTTGTTACTCCTGGACAAACCGTCAACGCCACGTTCGTGAATTGGGCTGAGCAACAACTTGAAAATGATCCGGATTTTCATCGAAAATTTATCTTCAGCGATGAKGTTMATTTCTGGCTGAATGGCTTCGTAAATAAGAAAATTATGCGTTATTAGTCAGACAGCAATCCACACATACTCCATAAGTCACCATTGCATTACGTTTTGTTCCGGTTTATGGGCGGGCTCATTTGGCTGTACTTCTTCCGTGATGATCAAGACCGGCACGTTACTGTGAATGGGAATCGCTACTGTCAATGATTACTGAATATTTTTGGCTCGAATTAGATTATGTGGACTTGGGCAATATGTGGTTCCAACAGAACGGCGCCACAAACCATACAGTGAATGTCACAATTGATTTATTGAAAACCAAGTTTGGTGAATGTGTAATTTTGGTTTGATTTRACGCCGTTAGATTATTTCCTGTGGATCTACGTCAAGTATATGGTCTATTCCAATAAGCTAGCGACGATTAATGAATTTCGTACAAATTTCGAGCGCGAAATGGTAACAGTACCGGCTGATTTATGCTTGAAAACCGTCGAAAATGGGTTCAGCGACTGGAATCCTGCAAGCGTGCCCATGATTTAAGAAGAACAACTACAAGTACAGGAGWTATATTGCTATATGGCAGTATTWTGGACCAAATTGTTGGGATTTTCTTTTTTATTCACATTCAGAATCCTTTCTCTCTTCCATCTTGGCATTCATTTCRATTGTTCTGCAATTCATTCAAGATCGCCATAAACCTAGGAAAGTTTCAAACGAAAGTGCGTTCTATTTTTTAACTAACGCTATAAACCATAAAACAAAAGCAGCAATCACAACAGACAGCCRAACGATTTTCTACTCTGCTTGCACTCCTGCTCTCTGAGAGCACTCGTCCACAACTCGGTATAAGAGAACTGTGGGACGGTATTTCAAACTCCCTACGTACAGCTGCAACC
>NW_017535041.1:177880-184706 GCF_001853355.1 Bactrocera latifrons | reverse complement strand
GGAGAGAAAACAGGCTGCCTACCTCGCAACGTTACGATCGACCACAACACGTGCGGGATGGGATAGATACCGAGAGTTGAAGAGGGAAGCGAGACGCATTTTCAGACAGAGAAAGAAAGAGGCCGAAATGCATGAGTACGAAGAGCTTGAAAAGCTGGCCGACATGGGTAATGCTCGAAAATTCTACGACAAAATGYGGCGGCTTACAGAAGGTTTCAAGACYGGAGCATACTCCTGTAGAACCCCCAAAGGCAAACCCGATACCCCAATTGATGACGATGGAGCAGACGTTCCATTGCCCGACCATGAAGAAGTTCGAATAGCAATTACCGCGAAGGCGAAGAACTGACAAAGAGCATGCATCAGCTTCTTTGTAAAATATGGTCGGACGAAAGCATGTCCAACGATTGGAATTTAAGTGTGCTMTGCCCAATCCACAAAAAAGGGGACCCTACAATCTGCGCCAATTACCTCGGTATAAGCCTCCTCAACATCGCGTACAAGGTTCTGTCGAGCGTATTGTGTGAAAGATTAAAGCCTACCGTAAACAAACTGATTGGACCTTATCAGTGTGGCTTTAGACCTGGAAAATCAACAACCGACCACTTATTCACCATGCGCCGAATCTTGGAAAAGACCCGACACTCACCACCTCTTCGTCGATTTCAGAGCTGCTTCCGACAGCACGAAAAGGAGTTGCCTTTATGCCGCGATGTCTGAATTTGGTATCCCCGCAAAATTAATACGGCTATGTAAACTGACGTTGAGCAACACCAAAAGCTCCGTCAGAATCGGGAAGGATCTCTCCGAGCCGTTCGATACCAAACGAGGTTTCAGACAAGGCGACTCCCTTCTGGAGAAAATAATTCGAGCTGCAGAACTAAATAGWCAGCTGCTGGCGTATGCCGATGATATTGATATTATCGGCCTGAACACAAATGGGTCTGGCAGTGGACGAGGGCAAGACGAAATATCTCCTGTCATCAAACAAACAGTCGTTGCACTCCCGAATTGGCTCTCACGTCACTGTTGACAGTCATAACTTTGAAGTCGTAGATAATTTCGTCTATCTTAGGACCAGCGTAAGCACCACCAACAATGTCAGCCWGGAAATCCAACGCAGGATAACTTTTGCCAACAGGTGCTACTTTGGACTGAGTAGGCAATTGAGAAGCAAAGTCCTCTCTCGACAAACAAAAACCAAACTCTATAAGTCACTCATAATTCCCGCCCTGCTATACGATGCAGAAGCTTGGACGATGACTACAACTGATGAGTCGATGTTGCAAGCTTTCGAGAGAAAAGTTCTGCGAAAGATTTATGGTTCTTTGCGCGTTGGCCACGGCGAATATCGCATTCGATGAAACGATGAGCTGTACGAGATATATGACAACATTGACAAAGTTCAGCGAATTAAAAGACACCGGTTACGCTGGCTAGGTCATGTTGTTCGAATGGACGAAAACACTCCAGCTCTGAAAGTATTCGACGCTGTACCCACCGAGGGAAGCAGAGGAAGAGGAAGACCTCCACTCCGTTGAAAGGACCAGGTGGAGAAGGACCTGGCTACGCTTGGAATAACTAATTGGCGCCACGTAGCGAAAAGAAGAAACGACTGGTGCGCTGTTGTTAACTCGGCTATAATCGCGTAAGCGGTGTCTACGCCAATTAAGAAGAAGAATATAAACCATAAAACAAGTTCTTAATTGAAGTCACCGGAATATTTTATGCGTCAATATAATGTTTTCTTGACAACTGTTCAAATAAAGTAMCTAACCGATGGAGAGAATATCGCCACGTTAATCTAACAGCTTATTTTTGGCAACCAAATTAAGAATTAACTTTGAGGTTTCAGTATCTTAAGCACAATTAATTTAGGCCGACTTTCCCTTAAATATAGTCTCAGTATATATTATTTTTCATAATTTCCACAAAATCGGTACATAAGCGATATTAAATCAAATAAGATAGAAAGGGAAGTTCCCAGCAGCTTTTGAGATCGCGTCGAACTAGTTTCTATTTTGAGATCAACGACGCTTGTTGGGTATTGGATTTTACGGATTTTTATCTAACTGAAATCAGCTTCACAATACACTAGGTTAAGAAAGAGGGTATTGAAAAGCATATACTCCAATAGATGAAATGATAATAAATAAAAATGACAAAAACAGATGATTAGACAGATGATTAGCCTAAACTATATTTTAAAACCATATTTTAGGCGTTCTTCAGCTATAAAACCTTAAAACAGTTCAGTTCAAGTGCTGACTGACACTACTTGTGGGAGCTGAAAATTTAGTGCAACGTTTCATTGACCTACATAAAATCACATGGTCTAACGTTAGCTTTTAGAGCTAGTAGTTGAACCATTGCCTACAGCTCGACTTGGCACTAAACAGCGTCTGTGAATACTGCAAAACCTATGAAAGGTACATTTTTTTATTTGGTTAGTAAATATTTTGCCACCTGTTTAACTTATGCATAATATCCGCTATTAGGATAAGTAAATGATATTTCAAAGAGCTTTTTCTATAAATATTATAGCAGCCCCAACAGTTTTGGGCACATTTTCCGTTAAACGGTTCGACGAAAAGGGTCTAATTTCTCTAGTGAAAATGTTTAAAACCTTCAGCTGTCGCCTTTTGGTGCTTTTGATCGCGTACCAAATCAACTCATCACATGCCATTGGAGTTATTGGCGGTGTAAAGACAACTATTACGGATCATCCATATGTGGTGTCTCTGCAATTAGCCAACGGCACACATGTTTGTGGCGGTGCTCTAATCAAGGAGAATATTGTCGTCACAGCTGCACAATGCTTCGTTTTTCAGGATCCCGTCCAGCTTTACGTACGTCTTGGCACGGGCAGTTATGCTGCTGATGGCGAACTCATATCAATTAGTTCTTATATAATCAATGAGAATTTCGATTTTACCACCATGGACAGTGATGTGGCCGTATTGAAGTTGTCGAAAAGTGTAGCGAAATCACCAGCAAAGAGTGAGATAAAAGTGGCTGGAGAAAAACCGAAGAAGAACAGAAGTGGCGTGGTTACCAGTTGGAGTCGAAGTCGACAATTGGAAGATGTGACCGTGCGTATAATTAAGGCAAAGAAGTGCAGATCCGGGGAATATATTTACGATGAAGACGATATAACAGACAACATGTTTTGCGCTCAGGCCTATAATAGGTACATCTGCGATGGTGAACCGGGTAGTCCTTTGGTGTATAAGAAGAAATTGATCGGTTTGGTATCCTGGGGTTATGGTTGCGGCAATGTAGGCAATCCAGCCGTTTACACGAATGTATATAAGCTACGTAAATGGATCAAAAAGATGATTAAAAAGCTGTAGGTTGCGATTTTTATTATTAAAAAACGTATTTATTATGAAAAATTATTGCTTTTTTACATCTCTGAAAAATTTTATAATTTGCTACCTGATTTTTACCGTAAAAATTTATTGCGTTTATTTTTTCCAAAAAATATCCGAACGGCCTGGTGAAAAATTTGTATAATTTGTTACCTGATTTTTACCGTAAATATTTATTTTTTTCATAAATCTCTAAATGAGTTATTGAAAAATTGTATAACTTGATACCTCATTTTATCACGAAAATTTATTCCGTTTATTTTCCACAAACCTCTGAAAGAGTTATTGAAAAATTGCATGATTTGAAACCTTGTTTGTATCATGAATATTTATKGCGTTTATTTTTCCACAAATCTTTGAAATAGTTATTGTAAAATTGTATGRTTTGATACCTTATTTGTACCGTTTGAATTTATTGCCTTTATTTTTCCAAAAATCTTTGAACAAGTTATTGAACAAATTTTCCATTTGATACCTGATTTGTACCGTAAAAGGTTTTTGCGCTTGTTTTTCCAAAAATCTATGGACGAGTTATTGAAAACTTTTATAATTTTATATCCGATTTGTGTCGTATTTGTACCTAACTCCATTAATCAATGTTGGATTTATATTAAAATTTTTATAATTTGGCATCTGAACCGCATCTCAAGTTTAAGTCATGTTTAGACTACGAACTTTCACACAATTGTGAAGTCCCTACATACACAAATGTATATACATGTGGACGTATAGGTAAGAATTTCACTATATAAAATTTGTATGAAATCGATATTGAAATGAAATAGCGTTTCATTATACCGGATTTGTCCAATTCTTATAATGAAATGAGACTCAGATTGTTAGATACAAAATCCCCTTAAAATTGGCTCTAGCTTCCTTCCCTTCTACCATGTGGTATCGAGTTTGTACCGAATGTAAAATTGTAATCAGTGTACCCAAAAAATAAGGTGACATTGTATTTATTTTGAAAATTCTTTACTTATTCTTCYAAATCAATTTCATCCCCTTCAAAGTAATCCCCAGTAGATGTAGTACATTATGCCAACGGATTTTCCAATCTTCGAACCACTGGTTGTAGTCACTTTCCGGTATGGCCTTCAGTTYCGTCTTCCCTGCGGCTTGAATATCGTCYAAAAACGGTGTACCCGGAGCGGTCTTTTGAGCTTGGTGAACAGCCAGAAGTCGCACGGCGCCAGATCAGGTCAATACGGTGGTCGCGGAACGATATGGGTTGAGTTTTTGGCGAAATGATCATTTAATGCAAATTCTTTGCTCAACAAATTTCGACATCGCAAAAAACGAAAAACTCACTTTTAGCAGCTCACAAAACGGCACATATCTCAAACACTAATGAATATTTTGTTATAAATGTAACTGACAGTACTACCAACCTAAAAAAAATTCTCCAAATCCTTCGACGCGCGCMGTTTAAAATCAAATATCATTTTTTGGGCAATCAAGAAATGAGAGTTAGTAATACCCGCGATACGAAGTCGAATATTTTTGACAAAATTCTTGTGGTTTGCAGAGTGCAAACCTTTAACAACGGATTTCATGCTAAAAACGTACAACTAAGTGTTCTAGTAGAAACTAGCTCGTTTTTTCCTAGATGGCACAAAATTATGTATATTTAACAATTTGCTAAGCATACTTTTAGGAGGTTTCTTAAATCATTCTATTATCTACCATTTTATCTGGCAGAGACAATCAATACAATAGTTTGTGATTTTCGATTCCACTGTTAGTCATTCAGGAATCAAGATGTGACAATGAACCATATTACTTAAACTCACTTAATTTATTTTATATCTGCTCCCTTTATGCAAAAAGTCACTCATACGCCCCACTCTTATATCATTGACTGTGGTATGAAACTTCGGCAAGCAATAACTATGGCCGGCTATGACATTTAGCGAATATTCGGGTTTCTGTACTTTTGAATAACTTTATGTTATATATTTTGATTAATTATTTTGAGCTGTAACGTCAACTTTGGTTGACGTACCAAATATTCCTCACAATGACTTCATTTTGATCGGTTAGTTTGTATGGTAGGCTTATGATATATTGGCTCGGTAAAAACAATTCCTTCAGAGATTACATCAATGCCTTAGAAAATAATGCATGCAAAATTTCTTGAAGATATCTCGACAAATGGAAAGCTTTCCACACAAACTTAAGATTTCGATCGTTCAACCACATGAGAGAAAAGAACGTGYGCAAAATTTCGATATATCCAAAACTGAGGTAATAGTTCGGATATACATACATATATAGACGAACACACGGACATGGCTTATTCGATACAAATATTTGGTAGTTGAAAAAGTCTTTTCGAAATTTCGCTTTACACTGATGAAAGTTTTACACTGATGGAATACTGACTAGCGGAAAGATGGCAAAAAGTGGTCGACACAGAATGGTACATATTCATACATATTTATTTATTATTAAAAAAAGAAAATTAAGTTGAAGYTTGATTAAAAAAAACGAAAARACTTTTTMGATTACCCAATATATATKAAAGGGTCTCCATCGTTTCCCTATAAAARATTATAATATTTTTACTATTAATTACTTTACTAATGCGGGTTAAATAGTGACATAACTAATGCTTTGAGTTATTATAGCTATGTAAAAATGTATACAAATTGCTTTGGCTACAATTGCTAATGTTTATTAATGAAACGAAAATTTATTTTTACACATAATGCAGGAAAAATGTAAATAAAATAACTGTTAAAGAACATGAGCGAGAGCTAATTTCAGGTACATATGTACCTGCAACGGTTAATAYACCTCCTGTCGAAAGTCAAGAAAGGCATATTGATATATAGAACCCGTGAAACCGGTTAAACCTGTTATGGTTAATATGTTATAGTGAAATTCGATTAAAATAAACAATTATATAATGCATTGTAGAAATATCTGTTTCTCTTACGCTCTTCAGCAGACAACAGACAAAATATACAATACTTAGAAGCGCGCAACACCTTTGTGAGAGTATATAAGGGCAAGAAAAAACGATTAGTTTATAGTTGAAATTTCGACATTCAAGAAATTAAGAACTAATCGCAGAGCTCCATTAAGATAACTACAGTTCATACAATAATGACCAAGTTATTCACTTCAAGTTTCTTGCTAGTGATCGCAGCCTGCGTTTCTAACACCAACGCTGATGGAGCTGAGGGTGGTGTAGCCACCACAATTTCAGCACATCCYTATGTCGTSTCGCTACAGRGTACCGACGGCTCAAAAGTTTGTGGCGGTGTCTTAATTGATTCAAAGACCGTTGCCACCGCAGCACAGTGTTTGAGCTTCTACGACGTATCAAAACTGGTGGTCGGTGTTAGCAATGGCGCTAAAGTCGTAAAAATTGCCAGCAGCACCTTCAATTCAGGTTTTGATTTCACCACCATGGAGAATGATGTGGCTCTCGTGAAACTGGCTGAAGC
>NW_017535041.1:173516-177360 GCF_001853355.1 Bactrocera latifrons | reverse complement strand
GTATATGAATTTCTCGAATTATGTATTTTTCATTTTCAAAAAATCATATTTAGGTCTTCATCGAGTTCATGAGTGGCCTCCTTGTAGTAATTAATTTACTCATAAAGGAGCGGACTGATCATTTTAGAGCGTAAAGGTTCAGTTTGCCAACAGTTGGAAGGCCGGACTTTTTCCAATTTTAAACGTTTCAAATCGTGTTTGAGAAAAATATTCTTTGAAAAAAAAAATATATATATGTATGTAGTATGTATATATAATTCATACACTGACCGACATATTCGATATGTATTTTATATATATATGGTATATGGAAGGTGGGGGTAGTATCGACCCAATTCTATCTATTATTGCCAATACCACATACTATTAAATGCATCCTGGGAATATCAAGATACCTCATCAATCATATGGTGTAAAGTCAACCGGATGTTCGAAATTCTGATGGCGTAAACTTTTTTGTCAGTAAAAGAGCCCAAGGGATTGTACTTGAGTTTAATTTCGAATATGTTCACACAAATAAAACGAATTTCAGGCTTTTTCTCAATGTCTGGTTACCAGGCWTACTGTCCAGCTAATAGAGTTGTCCGTTTAATAGATTGTACTTAATAAACATCTACAAATTGTGGGACCGTCTAATGTGCATGGGTAATGGAGATATCCGCTTAATAGAGTGCTCATTTAATAGAACTCTCGGTGTAATTTTTATTTATGAATTGTTTTTACTATCCTATCTTCTAAGTTGGTTCAAACTGGACACAGTGTGCTAAATTTTACTGAAACATYGTGACACGTAAGTTTTACATATAAAGATAGATCAAGGACTCACTTACTTTTATACTATCCGTATACTTTGCTTAATTTTTAAGATATGTATATTCAAATCAAGMAAAGAAGCTGATTCAAATATATTGGATCTATGAGGAGAAAAAAAGAGAAAGAATTCACCGAYTTCACTCTTCTTAAACGCAAAACCACAAAAGCTTTACTAATACTTCTTCGCCAGATCACTCATAGTAACCAACATAAAAGGCTTAAAGTTGGGTGGAACTTCGGAAATCACTATATGCGATATATTAGGGTTAGATAATCGTCTGCATTGATGCCAYTAACTTTTGCCATTACTCGTTATACGAGCAAGTTCAATTAATGTTGCTAGGACATCACACATATTGACCAATACATACATATAGTATATGGAATAAGGTCAACCGGAAAACTGAAAAGTACAAGTATAGAAAAATAAACAAAACCCTAATTGCTATTTCTTACTATTAATTACTTTGCTAATTCAGTTGTGTAGAAAATTCTTTGGAAAAATTGTTACTGTTCACTAATAAAACAAAAACTAATTTTTAGACAAAATGTAAATAAAATAATTGTGACAGCTGATTATAGGTATATCAATAATAACGGTTAATATAATATACACAACTATGGAGAGAMTAAGTTCAGGACGAACCAAACACCCTATACCTTTGCAACTTGTAAGATTCAAAGCTTATAGTGTAAAACTTTAACTAGAGGATCCGAATCTAAGCACATTTATATACACGATAAATTATACACTGACCGACATATTCGACGTAAGGTTTGTTAGAAAAACGAAAATCATTATATGAAGTATGTGGGAGTTGGGGCAGTATCAAACCCTTTTTAGGCATGATATAATATGTCACATACTAAAAATATCTTTCCTGATTTTCACTAATACATCTCATATACAATCACCAAACGTATGGAGTAAAGTAACCAAATATTCAAAAAATCTGATATTAGTTATAACGGGGGCTAGGTCTAGTATATTAGGTATATGGGAGCTCACTGAAGTATTGAACCGATTCAACCCATGTTAATACTATTATTAGGAAAAGTTCCCTCTGAATTTCAATTGTATATCCCATACATTGACCGATATTTTCGATTTCAAAAGTCAACTATAGATACTGGACCACATATTCGGTACCGACGGGTTTTAAAAGTTTTAGTTGGATTTGAACAATTTTCTTGGAAAGTGTACTGGAAACTGAACGAATCAAATGCAATTTAAAATTGTGGGAATTAGGCATGTCTGTAGGCCGAGTTCACCCATTTTCGCACTGCGACATAGCAATGTTAGAGGAATGCCACGGACTAAATTTAGTCCAAATCGGTTGTGTGGGTCCCGATATATGTGATTTCAACTAAAAGTGGGCGGTGCCAGGCCCTTAATTAAATTTTTCAACGGCTTCCATAAAGTAATCTCATACCATCTATTGTGAAAAAGTCTCTGACAAATTAAGTCATTGATTTATCGAACTTTAAGTAGTTTTTAACAGTACCATTATATGGGGAGTGGAAGGAGTTATCTTCCGATTTCATCCACGGACAAACGGACGGACAAACTACAATTGTTGCCATTTACGTGAGTACCTGACGACGACGGCTTTACCTTTTGGTGCTTTCTTTGAAGCACATAGATCATTACATTGCCATGATCAGCGCCAGAAAGTATAAATGCATTTTGCAGGTATATTTTGATACGAGCAGATTGGAGTAAAATCCAAGAACTAACTGCTCCCCGTGATAAAGTTAAAGTTTCTGGTAAGACATTGTAGCTTTTGCTACTACCAGTTGAACCCTCAAAACTCAATGACTGGTGACATTTGTCGCTTGAACAACAAAAGTCTTAATACTAGGAATAAATATAAAGCCTATAATATCATTTCAAGCTGAGTATTATAACACTATTTCTGACATAGAGCTGACATTTCAAGGCATGCCCAGAAAGAAAGACATAGTGCATATGCATTTTAGTCGCCTCTTACAACAGGCATGCCTTACCACTATTAAATTCTAACCCCTATCCGCAGGGGAGGACAGACAGACAGTCACTCGCCTCATCTTCCTGATCGTTTATACTTGGATGTATAACGATATATCTATATCGGTTAATTTTAAATGATACATGCAACCGTTAGGTAAACAAAACCATTATAATCTGTAGCAACATGTTACAAGAGTATAAAAATATGAACCATATTTGAGGGTGCCATGCGGCGAAGGGCGCAAGCTCTAAGTCAACCATATTTCCTGCCGAAAAGTCGAGGCAGACTTTTTGAAACATAAAATTTGAGACAAAATTGTACACCCGTTACTATGAAAATTGGTTACCACCTCATATAGTTAATATGTTGTTGTGAAATTTGTTCTCTTTTTTTTATTTGAATTAAAATAAACAATTATATAATCCGTTGTAGGCAAACATCTGTTTCTCTTACGCTCTTAGGCAGACAAAATGTACAATATTGAGCGTATATAAGGGCAAGAAAACGCCAATAGATTATAGTTGAAATTTCGACATCCAAGAAATTAAGAACYAATCGCTGAGCTCCATTAAGATAACTACAGTTCATATAAGAATGGCCAAGTTTATCATTTCAAGTTTCTTGCTGGTGATCGCAGCCTGCGTTTCTAACACCAACGCTGATGGAGCTGAGGGTGGTGTACCCACCACAATTTCAGCACATCCTTATGTCGTCTCGCTACAGAGTACTGACGGCACAAAAGTTTGTGGTGGTGTCTTAATTGATTCAAAAACCGTTGTCACTGCCGCACAGTGTTTGAGCTTCTACGACGTATCACAACTGGTGATCGGTGTTAGCAATGGCGCTAAAATTGTAAAAATTGCCAGCAGCACCTTCAATTCAGGTTTTGATTCCGTCACCATGGAGAATGATTTGGCCCTAGTGAAACTGGCTGAAGCAGTGAGAGTTGGTACCATCGCAGTGGCCTCCAAACAACCAAAAAATGGAATTAGTGGTGTGGTGACCACCTGGGACGCCAGCAACAACTTGGTAGATATTGC
>NW_017535041.1:171967-173416 GCF_001853355.1 Bactrocera latifrons | reverse complement strand
CCAGCTGTTTTCACTAATATTGCATCTTTAGCATCGTGGGTAAAGTCAACTGCAAAAGCCTTGTAAAATGGTGCATTTTTTGCGTTTTAAAATTTAAATAAATAATAAATAATAAATAAATTGAGCTTATAACAAAATAAAAATGTTTTATTATTCCTTGGCTAGATAATGAATGATAAAGTTCACACGAATTTCTCGAATTATGAATTTTTCATTTTCAAAAAACTATATTTAGACGTCATCGAGTTCAGTGGTGCTCTTCTCGTAAAAATTACCCTCCGCTTACTACATATGAGAGAGCGGTTTGAGATGTACTGATCATTTCAGAACGTACTGGTTCAGACAGCCAACAGTAAATTGTTTTGCTTGAAATTGTTGAAGCTTTTCAAATTCCGTTTGAGAAAAATATCTGAGTGCAAAACCAAACAGTGTGAGAAACAATGTAGCGAACAGTTTTAGATGCACTGAGACATTAAAAATATTCCACTAAACTCAGCTTTAAATAAATGTATAAAATGAGATAAATAAAAACAGAAAATAAAATAAAAAAGAAAAACACTGTGTTTACACACTAACAAATTGTAATGTTATAAATGTAGCAACAAAATGATTCRGCGCAGAAACTAGAATAATTAAACTTCTAATTAAAGTAAAATATAGCGTTTAAAGCACTTATACTAAGTTTCAYTAACAATTATCTAAAATTTACTTAAAAAGGATTCAAAAACTTCATAAAATTGTTGCTCCTTGAGGTCAAAACACTGGTACAAATGGTTCGTGACATGCTGATTTTAGGTGAAGGTTCTCCCAGACCGGAAACCGGAACATGGTAAATTTAATAGCCCTTTGAAGCTGCAAAAGCTTTTGRCGACTCATCACACTTGTATAAGGTCTCGAATTATGCTGGTGGAACACTTAACGGAAGTTAGGAAGGAAGAAGGGAACAATGTCATGTAAGCCATTAATGAAATTTGCGAAGTTTACTAAAACGATGTTGTATCAGTTCGTGTAGCGCAATAATGGTTTGTTCGCTTCCGTTCATGAAATTCCGAAATTTCGACTTTTTTCAAAAGTTTTACACTGATGGAATAATGTCTCTAGCGAAAAAATGGCAAAAAGTAGTTGACAAAAATGGTACATGTTTGTTTATTTATTTATTAGTATAAATATAAAAAGTTATAAATTTGTAGTGTTTTGCTGGTGATCGCTGACTGACTGCAACGCTGATGGAGGTACCGACGGCTGAAAAGTTTGTAGTGGTGTCTTAATTGATACAAAGACCGTTGTGACTGCAGCACAGTGTTTGAGCTTCTACGACGTATTTCACCAGGTTGTGGGTGTTAAAAGGTGTGCTGCTAAAGTCGTAAAAATTGCCAGCAGCACCTTCAATTCAGGTTTTGATTTCACCACCATGGAGAATGATGTGGCTCTCGTGAAACTGGCTGAAGC
>NW_017535041.1:168264-171812 GCF_001853355.1 Bactrocera latifrons | reverse complement strand
AGTGAAGATGAAATCTTACCCACAATGTTGTGCGGACTTGCGACTAACTCCAATGCTTGCGGCGCTTTACCCGGAAGTCCTTTGATTGCAAACAGTCAGTTGGTTGGTTTGGTTTCCTGGGGTTATGATTGTGGCAATAAGGGTAATCCAGCTGTCTTCACTGATATCTTATCTTTGGCAGCGTGGATCTTCAACTCGGCAAAGTCCTTGTACTATGGATATACTTTTATACTCTGAAGAGGGTATATTAAGTTTGTAACGAAGTTTGTAACACACAGGAGGAAGTGTCGGAGACCCTATAAAATATATATATAGTATAAATGATCAGTATGTCGAGCTGAGTCGATTTAGCCATGTCCGTTTGTCTGTCCKTCTGTCTGTCTGTATATATACGAAATAGTCCCTCAGTTTTTATTATTAAGRTATAATTTTGAAATTTTGCAAACGTCATTTTCTCTACAAGAAGCTGCACATTTGTCGGAACCGCCGATATCGGACCACTATAACACATAGCTTCCATACAAACTGAACGATCGGAATCAAGTTCTTGTATAGAAAACTTTCACATTTCACAATGTATTTTCTCAAAAGTTGGCACAGGCTATTTCCTAAAGCAACAAGAAATTGTTCAGATCGGTTAGCTATAGCATATAGCTGCCATACGAACTGAACAATYGGAATCAAGTTCTTGTATGGAAAACTTTCACATTTGACGAGTTATCTTCACGAAATTTGGCATGGATTACTGCTTAAGGTAACAACATAATATCCAAAAAAAATTGTTTACAACGAATTACTATAGCATATAGCTTCCATACAAAGTGAACACGTAGTCACTAACAGATATGCCCTGTGAAGCGTATTTAGCTTCGGTGCATGTTTCCATATAAAATTTAATTAAATACAATGAGGTTTTACCTAAAATAAATATTGTTTATAATTCATTTGTTACGTGATTCTTAATTCATTCAGCAAAAACTTATCAGCAAGTAATATGAGCTACATTTAACGGGGCAAAAGCTCAAAAAACGATTCCTTTGATATCATACCAAACAAACAACATAATGTTTTTTTGGTGACTATCGGCCTCGAAGTGGACTGAACTGGTTTATCCTTTTTAGACAATAATCTTTTGTGCTCTCTTATTTTTATAGAGATAACTCACATGTTGGCTGTTACATGCGGTATAAAGTCACCTGGAAGTTCGAAAATCGTTAGATAGGCATACATATGGGAGCTAAGGAAAGTATTGGCACGTCAACACATTTTTTAGTCCCTGAATTTCAATTACATATCTCACGAGTTGACCGATATTTGTGGTAAAAGTAAACTATGAACACTTTTATTCTAAAGGCATTATTCTTGCAAAGTTTTATCACGTTATATTAATTGATTAATGATTTGTACACTGGAAACGAGAAAGTCAGATGGGATTTAAAATTGAATTATAAGAACGCCACGTCCATCGTATCCTCGATTCCAATGAAGCTCGAAAGTTATAATGTTTGGTAAGTACAATATATATGGGTTAGAGAAAGTACTCACGCGATTTTAGGCATTTTTAGCACAAGATCACATTATTATCGGACTGAACTACATTTCGCGTAAAAAGTTAGTTATACGCATTTGGATTCCCATATTCAAGTTGYGGGGGCTTGAACAGTKATGGTTCGATTTTGACAATTTTTAGTCGAGAGATAGCGCACATTAAAGGAATTATTTGTGTAACATTTTATTCCGATAACTTCATTTATGCTTGAAAGTGTGATAAGTATGTATGTAGGAGGCGTTGTAGTCCGTTATATGGGGTATGGGTCTGGTTACCAAYCGATTTTATCATTTTTCACAGAGTGTGTACAAAAGACGATTTTGTTAGATTTGGTAGAGTCAATCCTAGTTTTTAACAATTTTCATCTACATAAGCTCCTCCATACTTCACTAGACCAAAAAACGGTTTTGTATCCTAATTTTTTGTAAGACTGTACCTACTTGTATTTAAAATTTTCCGCTTAACGGCATTTTGTGCGCGTGGCAATTATCCAAGAAAACACAATTTTTACTCAAGTTATCGCTAGCACAGACGGGCGAACATACAGTAAACAAAACGCTATTCATATTCTTGCATTATTAATAGCTTAGCTAGTTCCAGTTGAATTGATACACAAATTACGGTTTGAGTTATTATTTGCACAGTTGTATGCCGTTAGTTCGGAACAAGTGAGGAAAAATGCTTTTGTTTACTTGTGAAACGAAATCTCATTGTTAACTCCAGAAAAAATTTAACAAATATAATTAAAATTTGGTAACATAAGTTGCGGCCGCTAGTTCTATAWTAATAATATCTGTAATAAATAAGTTATTGGGGTGTGCCAAGCGGCGGCAGGCACAGGAAAACACTTTTACGCGCTGGCTAACGAATAACATTGTGTAACAAAAAAAMCCAGATTGATCATTTATATCGATGATATATGTATGGTAAATCTCCATCTTAAAACATCTTTGAAAAAATTGTATAGACTTTGAATTTTTTGCCATCAAAAATTGTATTGTATAATGGTGCTTTTGTTCTTCATTTTATTACTTTTTCTTCTTCTATTATTATAAGGAAATATTCCAAAAATAAGAAAAAACGTTAACGTCGGTTGCACCGAAGCTAAATACCCTTCACAGGTGCATTTCTGTTAGTAACTATGTGTTCAGTTTGTATGGAAGCTATATGCAATAGTAATCCGATCGGATTGTTACCTTAAAAAATAATCTATACGAAATTTCGTGAATATATCTTGTGAAATGTGAAAGTTTTCCATACAAGAACTTGATTCCGATTTTTCAGTTTGTATGGCAGCTATATGTTATAGTGGTCCGATACCGGTAGTTAAGAAATGATTAGAGACAAAATTTACAACCTTTATTATGAAAAGTGACTCATATATTGGGTGGTCGAAAAAGTCCTTTCGCATTTTGTCAATCGATGATGTACCAGTCGTATATCTTCAATGCTACCAATCACATTGTGTCATATCATATAGTATTTTAAAGACGAGAATTTAAGTTGTTCAAAAATGAGTGAAAATAATGAAGAAATTGGGTATAAGTATTATGAAATGTTTGTATAAAAAAGGGAAGAGTGCTACGCAAGCCACAAATTCGTCTAGCACAACAATAGTTCGCTCGCTTTCATTCTGGAAATTTCGATTTACACTGATGGAATAAAAATTACAAAAAGTGGTCGACCAAAATGAAGCATATTTGTTCTTTGTATAAATATAAAAAAAATAAGTTCAAGTTTGATTAGACGTAGTACGAATGTATGTAGCTCTTATTCTACTGCGAAATTTAACTTATTTTTCCATTTATAATAAAATAAAAAATTATATTGTTTAATCTTTTAGTAATTTTAACAGATAACGCTATAATTGCTTACCGATTGAGTTAAACTCTATCTCCCTCTCTCCCTTCGGCAGACCAAATAAACAATGCTTAGAAGCGCGTATATAAGGGCATGAAAATATGAATAGTTTATAGTTGAAATTTCGACATCCAAGAAA